>NC_080540.1:270985457-271017957 GCF_028640845.1 Ahaetulla prasina | reverse complement strand
CAGAGTTAGAAGGGACCAAAGATTTCAAGTCTAACCTGCCCGCTGCAAAATCTAACAGACATTCAGTTACAATTATTTTGACAACTCCAGTGACTTGTCAAAATAATATCCAACTCCAGGATTGTCTTGGCTATCCTTGAGAAGTATCTCAAAATTGGAATTGGTGCAAAATGGTGTGGCTGCTAGCAGTTGCAAAGTACAGAATCATACGGTGCCTATACAAAAATATTCATAATGACCAAGTAGGCCATTTAAAATGCTATATTGATCTCTAAAACCCTAAATGACTTAGACTGTGAGTATCTGAGGATGACCTCTCTCACTATGATCCTGCTCAGTTATTTAGATCAATAGGACAGGGTCACCTGAATATTCATTGTCTTGAATTCCTCCCCTACCTGCTTTCTTATTTAAACTATTAACATTTTTACATTTGAAAATGATGTCCTCTAAGGAAAACCCTCCTGCAGATTAAATCTTATTAAGGTGATGCATACTTCATTGTTGCAGATGTAGATGTTAACATTGTGAGTATGAGCAAGTCTAATTTCAGACTTATAAGAAGCATCTAGAAAAATTGTTCCAGATGAATGGCAGAAGAGCAGAAGTAGTACACCATGACAATATCAGAATGTTTTAATTCTTTATCTTGTTGTTTGTTTCATTAACCACAAAAAATAGAATGCTGGAAGAGCATTTAAAAACATATATTGTTTTATGGTGTACAAAGGGTAAATGATTGCTACAAAAGCTTCTAGAAATATGAATTTGCACACTCTCACCTGACATTTCTTCGTACAAATTAAGTGGTAAAACCATTATGTGCCAGGGATTTTAGATGTACTATTTAATGACATTCAAATAATTTTCATATCATAAAAATATTTTGTTTTTTATACATCTATTCCCCCTACTGGCGATGCTTATTTTTATTTAGCTGTAAAAAAGTTTAATCCATAGAAAGAGAAAATAGAATCAAGACTGATTTATTAAAATTGTTATAATTATGGATGTTAGATATTGTACTTTTTATGTATGCAGGGGGAAGTGAATAAAATGTCACATTCCTGACAATCTTATGTCTGCTCTTACTTGCTTTTGAAATATGTTGTGCTCTCAGCCCATCAGTAAATATTTGTTTTAAGGTACAATTTCATTCTTCTGCTTGGAATATGATTCCTGGGGCATATAAACTTCTGCTAAGTAAATAAATATGATGTTTAAAAAGAGGATATGCTGGTTCACACATAGGAGCTTAAAATGCTACAAAATTCACTTTTGCTCTACAGTGGATATCTAACTGAAACATGTGATATGTATACTTAACAACAAACTTGAGATTTATAACATGGACACACATGCTGAAAAGAAGCATGACGGCTAAGACTGCTTACCTCCTTCAGCCATCTGGACCATCTAAACTCTTCAGGTGTTCATTTGTGACAAGCAGCCATGTGGCTCCATCAAATCTCTTCTGGGTGAGGGGGCAATTTTCATTGATTCTTCCCTCCAACTATAACCTCATGCATCATATCAAACTCTCAGGAGCAACTTTACAAAAAACTGTAGCCTGCTAGAGAAGGTAAGTAATCCTTTTTTCAGAGAAAAAGAACTCTGCTTGAAATTTTTATAACCCAAACCATTATTTTTACACCATAGATGAAGCACCATAGAATTTAAGAGGAATGTGAATACAATGCGATATTGTTTGTATTTCAAACCTGAACATGACATGCTCGCCCATATTAGTGTTGAAACTGCAGAAATGAGAGGTGCTAGAGAAGTCCCATTCCTTGCTGGAACCTTAATAATAAATGAACACAAATAGCACTAAATAAAAGAAGTCAGTAATCATTTTGGACAGCAACCACTACTAAAATCATATTAACGTGAGTCTAAAAAGACCTGAGTGAATAAAATGTCTTAGCCTAGCACTGAGAAGACAAAGTACACAACTGAGAGAGCTTCTCTGGGGAGAGAATTCTGCAAATATGGGACCATTGTTAAAAGATCTTTTCCATCTTGATCAACCTGTGGAATTCACATTAAGGAGCACTTGGGAGACGGGCTCAGTTCAACATCCTATACAAATAGAAAAGTATATACCATTTGAATGGAATATAAGGGAAGCGGAGTAGGATTCTCAAACATATTGGTACTATAGATCAAAACACACACTTGAATTCAGCTTGGAAGCAGACTTTAGTGATTAGTGCAAAAACCAAAAGTAAAAACACAAAATCTTTCATTCAAAGCAGCATAGTTCTAAATACTATTGAAAAAAAACAATAGGTAAGTTATTGTCCTAGTATTCTGTTAGGGAAATCTTTAGAAGTTCCCGCTATCTGTATTGAAAGTAAGATGCTGCCTAGAAGAATCATTGGTTTAATCTAGCACAACACTCTGTATGGTTATATTTCAAAGAAGCTGAAAAGAGGGAAAAGGACATTTGCATTCACTTTGATATCTCATGTAAGCTGCCAAATAGATGGATAATACTACAAATTTTCATAGCACCTATGGCATGTGTTGGTGTAAGGAAGGAGAGTGATTTAAACCCCATTCCTATGTCCCACTCAGGTTGTTTTTCACTCAGTGCTCAAATTTAAAGATTGCCAATGTAGAACAGACAATGAAGGAAGCTATTAATACCCCATCTTAAATTCTAAGCAGTGCATGTATTTATAAGATGCATCATATTTGGGAAATTAAAGCAAGAACATGATATGTGAAAATGAACAAAATTTCCTTGTATGAAGTATCCTTACTACCTGCTGCAATAAAACAATGGGCTTTTTAATGTTTGCAGTATTGTAGAATATTGACCTCAATATAATGGAGTGAGCTGGCACTCAAATGATGGGCACACCAAGGTTCAAGAGCAGCATGTTTATATCACAGAAAATAAATAAATCCTTAGAGAAATAAAAAAAAGTTTTAAATAGCTGACTGCATTTTATGGACTTAAAGTAGCTGCCATTATTGCAGCGCTTCACATGGCAGAGAGAAATAACTAATTAACAGGGAATTCCCTGTGAAAACCTAATTCTAAAGCGTTTTGGCTTCATATTTCCTGCAGATGGATTGCAGGAAATTCTAGACCAAGCTGAGCCAAATGAATGATGGCTTTCCAGATGAAGAGAATATTTTCATCCCTATTTTGAACTAGAGCCCACATTTCCAGTGATACAGGTCTGTAGGATTTTTAGGCTATGGACTGTAAAATCTGGGTCTATAAAAGCAGATTACTTTCCACCCAGACATAATGTCGAAGACACCTACTGATTTCCCCACAGCAAAGAGAATGCTTAGAGATAAATAATGAAAGGAGGTGGAGCTGGCCTTCCTAGTAAGCTCTAGGGAACACTAGTCAGATAGTTAATTTAAGTACATTGATCATGTGTCCTAGTCATTTGAAGCCAAAGTCTTCAGTGAAGTACAGTGAACTATAGTTGCTTTTAGGGAATCATGTCTTGTATGGGTCAACATGTAAAAGTTTCCATTTGGATTTGCCTCCCCCACCCCCAACTCATCATCATCTTCCTTTTCTGAGGGATTCAGTCAATGTGTGTAGTCAGACAAGAAAAGATACAGTGCTTTGAAGGTGCTAAACTCTGCTAAAAACTATTGTACCAAAATGTAAAGAATGCCCAATATCTTGAACAACAACATCTACTTTGGATCAATAAAATTTACACCACTCTGTTTCTCTCTACCTCTCCATTTATAAAATGAGAGTAACAGCAACTTAGTTTCAGTGTTTTATTAGCAAAGTGAGCAGCAAATAGATATCTACAGGTGATGAAAAATGTGTAAACATGAACTAAGGAACAAAACTTTAATTAAATGAAAAGCACATTTACAGTATTCCATTCTGTGTCACAAAATGACCACTTGGATGCACCTGTGAAGTTCACAATAGAACACTAAGGTAACAGTCCTTGTCCATAGTTGTTCACTTACAAACACAGCTTAAGTCCTGCTGTCTTTTGTTCTAGAGATAGGACCAATCCTGATGACGCCTAAATTGATTTCAATGCTGTGAAAATGTAAGAGTGAGAAAAAAGTCCCTTTCCACGTTTTTCAGTTCAGCCATATATCCTCACAAGTACCTTGTTTCTAAATTTAAAAGCTCTAAAACTGTAGGATTATGTGAGCATGTGTGTGGATTGCTCTTGTTGTTTTATAGGAGCTGTTGTAGCCCACAAATTACTTTGGTTGCCCTTTTCTGCACCTTTTCCAGTGCCACGATATATTTTTTGAGGTTGCAGTGATCAAAACTGTACTTGGTATCCAAGTATGGTAGCACTGTAGATTAATATACAGACATAGCTATATTGGCAGTTTTATTCTTAGATCTTTTCCTAATGATTCTTAGCACAGAGTTCACTTTTTTTATAGCAGCCACACACTGGGTTTACAGTTTCATTTAACTATTCAGCACAACCCTAGGCCCATTTTCTGATTTGTCATTGCCTGGAATCAATGTTTTTAGAGTTTGGGGATTAATTTTTATATATTTTAAAAGACTGTATGATGACTCACATCTAGCAATAGGAAATATTCCATTCTGGAATAAGCAATGCCTAGTACTTTATAAAAACATACTCTTTGCTAAATTAGAGATCACTTTTAGAAATTATTATGCAACCAGAAAATGCACTTTTTTCCATGTTTATATAAATTGTATTTAAATGGTTAAAGAGAATATAGAAATTAATCAAAATTAATAATGAATAAAGAAAACAAAATAAAGAAGAAAGTGATAAAGATGCAGAAAGAAAAAAAAGAAGTAGAAGCAGCATTAATTTCCTTTACAGCAAATACAAGTATAACTACAACATTATCACTCTATGGTCATAAAAAAGCTAAATTTTATCTATTACTTAACTTTATTCTAATTGTTAAAACCACATCATAAGTGTATTTTTTTCTGCTTTATGCAAAAAATCTATAAGGAGTTTCTAGTCGGCTCTAAATGTAGATATCTTTTTTTTAAACAAGAAAGTCAATCTAGCCGTTTATGCAAAATCCATAAAACCTTTTTACAATCCTGTAGTACCTATTCCACAATCCTCACCAAACAATCATCTATTATAGGTAATGTTGAGCCTTTCCATTTTTGAGCATATATTAATTTACCCGCAGCTGATATATATGAAAACAAAGTTTTATGTCTTTTTTTCTAGTTCTCTGTCCAGTAAATCCAAAAGAAAAACTTTCGTTTCAGTTGTATTTTTTTCTTTAAAATATAAATCTTTACAATTTATATTGTTTTATTTGTTTCCTAGTACGATTTGATTGCTTATTAGTAACTTATGATTATCACTAAGTGTTGTATCTTACGATTCTTGATGAATGTATTTTATTTTTCTTTATGTACTCTGAGAGCATATGCACCAAAGAGAAATTCCTTGTGTGTCCAATCAAACTTGGCCAATAAAGAATTCTATTCTATTCTATTCTATTCTATTCTATTCTATTCTATTCTATTCTATTTCTATTTCTATTTCTAGTCTATTTCTAGTCTATTATTAAAATCTTCTGAATTAATATATGTATTTGTATCCATTGGGGAGACTTTTTACACAGCCATATGTCCTTTCATAATGTTCACATTTCCAAAATAAATTTAAGGTATCTTTATACATTCTAGAGTCTACATCAGGGGTGAAATCCAGTAGGTTCTGACAGGTTCTGGAGAACTGGTAGCTGAAATTTTGAGTAGTTCAGAGAACCGGCAAATACCACCCCTGGCTGGCCCCAGAGTGGGGAGGGAATGGAGATTTTGCAGTATCCTTCCCCTGGAGTGGGGTGAGAATGGAGATTTTGTAGTATCCTTCCTCTGCCACATCCACCAAGCCACACCACGCCCACCAAACCACACCCACAGAACCGGTAGTTAAAAAATTTGGATTTCACCACTGGTCTAGACTATTTCTCTGTCACAAATACCAATCATTTTATAAACATTCTTTCAGACAATACTTTACAACTAATCCTTTCAACCACACGTTTTCCATTTAGCCAATTTTATCATACTTTTGTTACTTGTGAACTTCTATCTCAGGTTTCAACAAAAGTTGATACATTTTTGAAATCTCCTGTTCATCCTTTGATCATAATTCTGTTTCAAAGTTAGATTTACATTGTTCTAAACCATAAAAATGTTTATCTACTTTAAACCTTTCTATATTTGTATATGGGAAAAATCATTAAAAAGTATATCCTTCCATCATCAAATCTCTTATTTTACATTCCCCTTGAAAAAATGATAATATATCACAATAATTTAATTTATTAATATATTTACTTATCTTTCTCATCTATAATATGCTGCCTGTGCTGAGAGCCACAAAGGTGTTTTTGGGCACAACCTAGATTTATTCCATTTTCTCAAAATGGAATGCCTGACATAATGATTTTAAAAGACTATGTTAATCTTAAATTTTATCATGCCATAAATGTCTACATGATCCAAATCTATGCCATGTCCTTCTAACTCAGTAGCCTCCTATCTCTCAGTAACACCTACTCTTTCATCTAAGTTATACAGAGCAAGGTATAATTTCAAAACAGGTAGACCCAATCTTCCTCTTTCCTTTGCACCTTGTAGTACCTTATATTTAATTCAGAGTTATTTTTCCCTGCCATACAAATTTAGATATAGCCTTCTTTTGTTATGTGAGACCACCAATTAGATGCTCTCTTTAACAGTATGTGTCAGTTTCCCATTAAGTTCTGAATCTCATAAGCTGGTTTAGTGCAAATATATACCATATTTACATAAAATATAAAAATGATAAAAAAATACTGTCCCCTTACCTATTTAAAAACTTTCTTAAATCTTTTCTTTGTTAAGATTATTAAGATTAAGAAGCAAAAGATTCTTAAATCTTTACATCAAAGTCTTTCTTGTAGTTGTTGTTTGTAATTCTGAAAGAAGGTTTAACTCCCATAGGGAATTTTATCTTTGCTGCAAGGAAAAGGGTCCTTGAGTGGCTCAGACTGCTAATGCAGTCTGTTATTAACAGCAGCTGCCTGCAATTACTGCAGGTTCTAGTCCCACCAGGCCCAAGGTTGACTCAGCCTTCCATCCTTTATAAGGTAGGTAAAATGAGGACCCAGATTGTTGGGGGCAATAAGTTGACTTTGTATATAAATATACAAATAGAATGAAGACTATAGCTAACATAGTATAAGCCGCCCTGAGTCTTCGGAGAAGGGCGAGATATAAATGCAAAAAAAAAAAAAACTTTCTATAACTGTAGATTAATTAATTTCCTAGTGGTTAATGGGCAAACAGGACTTAATGCCCATACGCATGGCTACATTACAGCTAAGAATAAGGATGGAATCCTGGAATTCCTGGCAGCTCAACTCCTGAGCCAAGGGCCAAAAATCCTGTTTCTATAGTTTACTCATGAGGAACTGTCTTCCAGGTGGATTATCTCACAAACTCCCTTTGATCCAGGAGATTATGCTAGCCAGAATCTACCTTACAGTTAATCTTAGTTGCAATTTCTCCACTTCTTTCAAGAAATCTGCCAGCCATGATTTCCCAGCAGAAGCCTCCTTTTTTCATACTATTTTGAATGGCCAAAAAGGGATAAAAACCGGGAATAATTATACTGTAAATATCTCAAAATGTGCATGGGCATTTTTTCACTTTATTCTAAAGAAGAGCATTTAAGTAGAGAACATGACAAATAAATGGAAAACATTATTGGTGATGGTTCAATTAAATGTAAAATGTCACAAGATAACCATAGCATTGATTTACAACAATAATTTTAATAATTTTAAAAATATTGTTTCATTACAACAATTATGAATCTTGGTAAAGTTAAGAGGTGAGAATTTCAACTTCCAGAATTCTATTCAATTCTGGGAGTTAGAGACCACGCTTCTTAAAATTGCCAAGTTTGAGAAACACTGAGTTACAGTTTCAAGCTCTCAGATACCTTAAAGACAAGCACCAACATTTTTAATTGCACCTTTGTGTGCTTAGGTGTCTGCTTAAGCATCAGCAAAATATTTCACATATCTGCTCCTAGTGTGCCTTACAAATTTGTTTTGAACTTCAGTTCAAGAAAACCTAAGAGAAAACCTAAGATCTAAGAGAGGTTAGGGAATTTCTGGCTTTTCCAAAATTGCTTACTGCAGCCAATATGGCAAAAGATAAAAGATGATGGGAGTTGTAATTCAGCAACATCTAGTCAAAGCTTCATTACTCATGTGTTTTAGTTTTGGCTTAGTAAGATGTTTCATTTTGGTCTAAAATAATTTCAGGGGAGAAAAAAAAATACAGTTTACCAAATACACGATGGGTTTCCATACCACATTATCAAACCAGGTATGCTACATTTAAGAATGGTATATGATCCTTTAGAAGAACAGGATAGAAATATTGTAAACAATTAAGACAATTATTTTATTGCAGGAACAATGAACAGTTTCTATGACTTGACAGCATAACTTTTAAGAAATTTTTTAATATTGTTCATAAGCACTCATTATTATTATGATATACTCTAGTATTTTTACTTAGGTCTACATTAGTATTACATCCTAATGCTTAGAATTATGTCAATGGCTGCAAACCAAGGCATGTTTATTTAGACATCTGCTCAGTTCAATTATTGTTTTATGCACTGGATATTATACCTTAGCCTATACGTACCATCTGCAATAATTTCAGCTGTATGTTATGATGCATAAAAATATAATTTTGGAATAACCATGTTACCGACTTTTATTTTGAAAGTGCTTTTGAATCAGTTTTAACTCCTGCCTGGACTACCCCTTGCAGGTTTCTTGACAAGTTTTTCAGATATAGAACTGTTGTCTAATTCCTGGAGCTCAGAGAAAGTGACTGGCCCAAAGTCACCTAGGTAGCTTTGTGTCTAAGGCAAGACTAGAATTCCTACTCTCCAAGTTTCTATCCTAATGCCTTAACTACTACATCAACAGACTCTCTGTTACTGACTTTGGTTACTGATGCCAAAATTCACATTTTTTCTGAAAAGAAATGGAATGCTGAATGTTTATATTGCACATTTTACAATTATTAAGCTACCAATTTCATTCATTATCTTCTAAGTGAGTAGGCAACTTTTCAGAACATTTAAAGTATTCAGTCGCAGCTGCCACACTGGATATTGCAATAATAAATGCTCATTTATCAAAAAGCAAACCTAAGGAGGAGACGACTTCCGGTATCCGGCGGCAACGGACATCTGGAGGTGCCTCTCCTGCCTCCAGTGTCCGAATCCGGCCGCCTCCGAGGCCCTTAGGGGCCAGGTGTTCCGAAAAGGACACCTGCCGCACGGACGGCTCGCCAGGGGTCTCCCAGCCGACATACAGGACTGGGGGGACCGATGCTGGCGCGTCCTAGGCTCGGAGGGGTTCGGAGGCCTCAGGCCGCGGCCATTATTTTGGTCGTCGCCTGGGCCGCTGTGCCCGGTGACACCGGGGCTTTGGATTTATAATTGCAGCAGCCTGGTGGCGAACAGGGAACGGAGAAGAATTGAGGAAGGGAGAAGGGAAGGAGATATCGGCAAATGTGAGTGGAGTGCTCCGGAGTGCGGGGGGTTTCTCTCCCCTGCGACTGGAAGGAGCACGAATCACTTTGGAGAGAGGAGAACTTAAAATAACAAGATTACCGGTTTTGTGGAGCTCTGGAGAGAAGAGGTGATGGAGAAATTTAGGAGGGAGGGTTTGAGGCCCCCCCTCCCTCTGGGGAACAATGGTGGCGTCCAGCTTCCTCCTTCACTATGAGAATCTTGATGACATCACTTCCCTTCGGCTTCCTGGTTGACTAACTGTACTCTGGACTCGTTGCTCCTGTGAGTGCCCCCTGGTGGATCCGGAGGAAATTACAAGGATACTGTGCTTGCCTGAGGATTTTAAAAAAAATTTTTAAATGGCAAAAGGTCAGAGACCAACTGCTGGAGAAATGGAGAGAATTTTGGAAAAGTTATCTAATATGGACAAGAAACTGGATGAAATAAGAGCAGAAATTGTGACTATCCAAAAGGATTTAAAGGACACTCAACAAGTCTCAGCAGAAAACAAGCAGAAAGTGGAAGGTCTGGAGGGAGAGATGCGGGCAGTGCAGAAAAGAGAGGAGACGACAGGCAATGCTGTGCTTGGACTACAGATGGATAAAATGTCTTATTTCCTTAGGTTTCAAAATCTGGAAGAAGTGGACCAAGAAGACTTGAGAGATGTTGTGACTAAACTGTTGGGAGAATTTCTTGGGAGAGGTGTTGACTTTATGAATTGGGATGTGGATCGAGCTTATAGAGTTAATTCAAAATATGCACGCACGCATGCAGTTCCTAGAGAGGTTCATGTCAAATTTGTGAGAAGAGAGACGAGAGATGAAATTCTTAGAAAACATAGGAGTGGGGCACTGACTTATAGGGGCAGGGAGATAGCCATTCTGAGGCAGATTCCCAGACAGGTACGTGAAATGAGAAAGAAATATTACTTTTGTCAAGCAAATTGTACCAGAAGGGAGTAGGCTTCAGATGGCTGATGCCAGAGGGATTGATGATTTTCGGGGAGGCATTTACGAAAAAAATTAGTACAATTGCGGAGGCTGCGGCCTACGTGGAGGAACACAAAGCCCTCCTGGAATTAGATGACCCAGGAGTTGAAGAAGGGGAGGTTATAGACCATGGGGAGGAGGCGGCTGCCGCTGTTGAGGCCCTGGAGTTGGGTCAGGCTGAACCCAGAGTTCTGAGATCCAAAACTAGGAAGTGACAATGATATTTGGTATTGTGTTGGTTTTCCTTATTCTCCTTTGTATGATATTCTGATTATTCTTGACCCTTCTTTATTGCGTATGTAAGATTGATAAACTTAGCTACTTCGTATCACCTGCTTGCCATATGGCTGTTGTATGTGTTTAAAATTTTGAGTAAAATTCTTATCTTGTATAAGAAAAATGAAAATTTACCATACCTGATATGTATTTGTATAAACCTTTTTTGACCAATAAAAACTTTTTGGATAAAAAAGCAAACCTAAGGTTACTTCCTGTATCGCCTGTGTAATGTATCTTTAAGAGTTTGGAGGGAAAACTGAGCGGGAAAAAAGCACGTTGCTGATTGGTTGAAGCCACCGGCTAAACTGTATATAAAGAGAGGTTTTTCCAAGCACTGGTTGCTGGATTCACCATATAGTAAAGAGCTGTTGTCACTACCCTGGTCTCCTGCCTCGTTATTGCCCGAACTTAACACTGGCGACGAAGGTGGATCTCGAGGCTAGGAGCGCCAGGGAAAAAGCTGAATTCACCAGGAAGACGCGAACCCAGCAAACAAGGGGCGGAAAGCAGCGATGTCCAGCTACACACCGCCAGCGCCATTCGACCCAGCTAAGGAAAAATGGGGGTCATACATGGCTCGTTTTGAGTGTTTCCTGGAGGCGAACGAACTTCAAGGAGTCTCAGACAACAGGAAGCGAGCGTAATTCCTGAGCCACTGCGGTTCAGAGGTTTTCGACACCGCAGAATCGTTGGCGGAGCCAACGCCGGTACAATCGGTACCGTGGCAGACTCTACAGACCGTATTGAAAGCCCATTATGCACCAACGCCATCCAAGTATGTGCAACGGTATGAATTCAGAGAGCGTAGGCAGCAAGAGGGCGAGTCCATCAGCGTATACATGGCAGCCCTAAGGAAAGCCACGAACCATTGCGAGTACCGAGACTTGGAAGAGGCATTGCTGGAGCAACTCATTCGTGGGGTTAGGGACATCCATTTGCGACGGCGGCTGCTGTCCAAAAGCAACTTGACGCTGGCAAACGCCTTGGATGAAGCCAGGGCTCATGAGATGTCTACCCAAGCGGCGGAAACCCTACAAAAGCAGGTCGCACCAACGGCTGGTGCGAAATCAACCCCGGTCCACAATGAAGAGGTCCAGGCCGAGTCGGACGGTGGGGAGGAGGAAGGAGTCTTCCACACCAGGAGGCCGGAGAAAGAAGACCGGGGTGACTGCGCAAGTTGTGGAGGGCAACACCAACGACAACAATGCAAATTTAAGGATGCGACTTGTCGGCGGTGCGAAAGGAAGGGGCACATAGCACAGGCCTGTCGAGCACCCCAACCTTCCCGCCAAAAATTCAAACCGACCAACCAGAGCGCGGGAACAGCGAAGCGGCCCGTGATTGGTCAATTCAAAAAAGGCGCGAAGTTGAATCAGACTGCCGTGAGAGTGGGTCACGCAGCAACACGCCTAGAGAAAAAAATCTTTACGAAAACAAAGATTGAGGGGGTGCCGTGCTGATTGGAGGTGGACACCGGCTCAGCGATCACAATCATGTCCTGGGACACTCTCGTGAAAGCCTTACCCACCATCGCAAAGCGCAAGCTGAAACCACAGAACTTAAAGGTACAAGACTACCAAGGGAATCGCATCCCTGTTCGAGGGGTAACGTCCGTCCACGTCGAGTATGGACAATACAAGAAAACTCTGCCCATCACCATAGTCGATGGGACCCTGCCAAGCTTGTTGGGACTGGACTGGTTCCGAGCATTGGGCATGGGAGTGACTGGAATCTTCAGAAACGAAGTCAACCTCAAAGACGCACTCATGAAGGAATTTGGGGACGTTTTCAGAGACTGCCTGGGCAAGTACACGGGGACCCCTATTTCTTTTAACTTAGACCCACAAGTTGCCCCTATTCGTTTAAAGGCTAGGAGGGTCCCGTTCACCCTAAAGCCCAGGATTGACCGGGAACTGGACAAGCTAGTAAACCAGGGAATTCTAGTGCCAGTTGACCATGCTAAGTGGGAGACCCCTATAGTCACCCCAGTCAAACCGGACGGGTCGGTCCAGATTTGCGCTGACTACAAGGCAACGCTTAACAAAGCGTTGCAAAAGAGTGCTTACCCCGTCCCGGTGGTACAGCACTTACTGCACTCAATGGGGCAAGGGCAGGTTTTTGCCAAGCTAGACTTGGCCCAAGCCTATCAACAGCTGCCTGTAGATAGCAGCACAGCCGAAGCGCAGACAATTGTGACTCACAGAGGGGCTTTTAAGTGTACCCGGTTACAGTTCGGGGTTAGTGTGGCTCCAGGGTTATTTCAGAACCTAATGGAGTGGCTGTTGCAAGGACTACCAGGGGTGGTACCATACTTCGACGATGTACTGGTATCCGCCGAGAACATGGAGGAATTAGGGGCAAGGTTGCGAAAAGTTTTGGGCATTTTCCGGTCCGCCGGTCTAAATGTTAAGCTGAACAAATGCCAGATCGGGGTTGAATCGGTGGAATTCCTGGGTTACAGGATAGACAGGGAAGGGATTCACCCCACTGACAGCAAGGTACGGGCCATCAGGAAGGCCCCGGTCCCAAAGAACAAAACAGAGTTACAGGCATTCTTAGGTCTGGTAAACTTCTACGTGGTATTTCTAAAAAATAAGGCAACCATAGCCGAACCCTGCACAAACTATTAGCAAAGACAGCTACGTGGTCCTGGGGGAAGGTGGAAGCTAGGGCATTCGAAGGGATAAAGAACCTCCTATCTAGCGATAGCCTCCTTATTCAATACAACGGCATGTTACCATTGGTGTTAAGCTGTGACGCATCTCCCTACGGGGTGGGGGCTGTGCTCAGCCACCGGTTGCCAAATGGCACAGAAGCCCCTATTGCATATTACTCCCGAACCATGTCATCAGCTGAAAGGAATTATAGCCAGCTTGATAAGGAAGCCTTGGCTATAGTCTCTGGGGTAAAGAAATTCCACGAATATGTATTTGGTCGTGATTTCGAGATCATCACAGACCACAGACCCTTGCTAGGCCTGTTGGCAGGCGACCGCCCAACACCCGTGGCACTCTCGCCCAGACTGACCCGATGGACTATCTTCCTAGCGGCATATTCCTACAAATTACTACACCGGCCGGGGAAGGAATTAGGGCATGCGGACGCCCTGAGCAGATGCCCGTTACCAGAGACTATCGAAGACCCCACTTTGGGGGCACCCGTCCTGCTAATTGACTCTTTGGACTCTGGCCCAGTCACATCCAAGGAGGTGGCTCGGGTTTCGTACAAGGACATTACAATAAGGACTGTAATTGGTTGGGTACAAAGAGGATGGCCCGCTGCGCCGGGCGAGCGTTTTAAAGAGTTCGTAAAGAAACGGGGGGAACTCTCAGCTCAAAGGGGGTGCCTGCTATGGGGGGATAGAGTGGTGATCCCGGAAAAATTAAGGGAAAAGGTATTGGAGCTCCTTCACGAGGGCCATCCAGGGATCGTGAGAATGAAGGGTTTAGCAAGGAGCTATGTGTGGTGGCCCTTAATGGACACGGAAATTGCTGAAAGGGTAGGCAAATGCCAGGCCTGCCAGGAGTCCAGACCACTACCCCCAACGGCCCCGGTTCGGGAGTGGGAGAAACCCCAGGGTCCCTGGTCTAGGATCCATATCGACTTTGCCGGCCCGTTCCACGGCCAGACCTTCTTGGTAATAGTCGATGCCTACTCCAAATGGCTGGAAATCATTCTCATGAGATCCATGACAGCCGAGGCCGTGATTTCAGTCCTACGGCACCTATTCGTAACCCACGGGTTGCCCGACATTTTAGTCTCCGATAACGGCCCGCAATTCACGGCAACCCAGTTTGAGGGGTACTTGGCAGAGGAGGGCATCCGGCATGTCCTCTCGGCGCCGTTCCACCCTGCGACGAACGGCCTTGCAGAGCGTTTCGTTCGGAGCGCAAAGGAAGCGTTGTCCAGAATCAGGCCAGGCGACTGGCAAACAAAAATTGATACCTTCCTGGCCGTCCAACACAGAACCCCCTGTGTAACAACTGGCCGAAGCCCGGCAGAGCTATTGATGGGTCGAAAGCTTAGGTGCCCACTAGACCGCTTAAACCCAAACTACACACCAGACGGTTACAAAGGGACACATGGTAAAACAAGGGGGATGGCAGTAGGCGACCTAGTATGGGCACACAACTACAGCGAGGGTCCGACCTGGGTAACAGGAAAAATCCTAGAGGTAACAGGACCCAAATCATACCTAGTAGAGATAAAGGATGGCCGGGTGTGGAAGCGTCACATAGACCAAATAAGGAAACGAATAACCGGTAAACCAGAAACAGACGAAACAGGCCCTGACTACCCAATGTTTGAATCCACAGCTGACTCAAACCCGGGGACAACGCGGAACTTATCTGAGTTCCAAGAGGTCCAGCGACACCAACCGGCTCCTCCTGAAGACAGCAGGGACGACTCTGCAAATAATCCAGGGCCGGATGGCCTGGAGGAGGAGCTGAGAGAAACAGGCAGTCCCTCCGGTCAGCTCGACTCACTCCCCGAAAATGAATTGCGCAGGTCCGAAAGAGTCAGGAGACGGCCAGTCTACTTGCGTGATTACGTAGGAAAATAAGATGCTAATTTTATGTAAATATTGGTAAAGTGTTTTCTGGGAGGGAAGGAGTGTAATGTATCTTTAAGAGTTTGGAGGGAAAACTGAGCGGGGAAAAAGCACGTTGCTGATTGGTTGAAGCCACCGGCTAAACTGTATATAAAGAGAGGTTTTTCCAAGCACTGGTTGCTGGGTTCACCATATAGTAAAGAGCTGTTTTCACTACCCTGGTCTCCTGCCTCGTTATTGCCCGAACTTAACAGCCTGTGTTCCCTAAGATGCTTGTTTAAGATATGAAAGTTTACTTTAAACATATAGTCACTTTACATTCTAGTATCTGATAGTAAAGAACAGAGTATAGATACAAAAAAAGAGATACTAAAATAAAGAAAATAAAACATAGAAAACATCATATGGACAAATTTTTGTTAGTTTGTCCTTCTTTTGCCTTCTCTTCCCTTACTCAGTTGCCACTATTTAAGTATTTGTCTTTATCTTGAAATATTGTAGAATATTACTTATAGTTATGGAAACAATTTTATCCATTTATAATCAATGTTTTAACTCTTTATCATAAGATCCTTTACTAATTTTCCTTATATTCTGGCAGGTGGGTACACTTCCAGCTAAGCCCTGGTCTGCAGCCACCCACCTTTTTTATTTTTCAAAAATACCTATGCACATTTTGGAAACAAAGATCATGCTGGTGACTCATGTTTTATTTTGCAGCACACTAACTTCATATTTTCTGTTTAAGTAACAAAAATTAAACTCAGGTATGATCACACACTTGATAGGCAGCTGTGGAGTTATTTTCTGGCATATCAGTGCCCATATCTTGATGTGAGAACAAGAGCTATTAATTGCAGAAAAATGAGATCCAAGAACAACAGAGAATATTTACCAGAAGTAAATCTAAGCTTAAGAGCTCCCTGACTCATCTAATCACAGATAAAGTAACACAAATGCTGCCAAGTGGCCAGCAGTAGCTCCATATACCTGTCCACTCATTGTTTACATTTTAATGGAAATTCTATTCCAGCTATACCACAAAGCCGTTTAGAAGCTAGAAACAAATGCTGCTTCAATGGAAGATGAATTTATGTTAACCTTTACCAGGAATGCAGTGTAAAATAAAGCACTTAAGCATTTAGAGCATGGTACATCTTCACATATTATACAGCTCCATGGGAACAGATAAAGTGCTAACCATCTAAAGTTACCCTAGGGACATAAAACGAAGTATATAAAACTCTCCAGTGACATGCAGCTGTATTTTTAAGTCAAGACTTGCAACTTTTGAAAATGCCTTTGTTTTAGGAAGACAGGAATGAAATTTGGAAGTAAAGCATTCAAAACCAAAATATCTTTTTAATAAAGCCAAGATAAGACAGTTTGCTGTAATATCTGCTACAGTAAACAACAGAAAAAGCAAAATGGCACTCGTATTTTTCATTTTTCAACTTTTATTGCCACAAGTTCATTTTCAGTTCCAGAAACAGTTCCAGAGTAAATTATTTGCAACACGTTTAGATGTAACAAATCTTCAAAAATATACATTTCCCATATTTCAAACAAATCAGAGCAAACTATGTTTAGAAATTGGTGAGGTCAGGAATAATAATTCCTTTGTTGTAGAAAACTTGCATATTTCCATTACATTTTAGTTAATCCAGCTAAAGATACTGTGTAGCAATGGATTAAGATTTCCTAAACTATCAATTAGATAGGGTTAAAACCTGTAAATAGGTAGCTTACTTCTTTAATTAAATTAGAAATTTATACCAAGATTAGAAATGGGAAGTCTCAGAGAAGTGACAAAGGGCATTTTATAGAAGTAACAGAAAAACATTCAGAGTATATTCTCTCAAAAATGTAGGCACTTAAAATAGGATCCATAATAATATATACATCATGAAATCTCCCAAATTTTCAGATAGTCTTTATATCTGGGATTCCTATACTCTACTAATGCTCTCCCCAATTAAAGAAAAAACCTCTGACACACTAGATAACAAATCCCACTTGTATTCAATATACAATAGTGCAACTGCTTATACAGGAAATTATGGGAGTTCTAGTACATCTGGAGGTAAACAATAAGGGAAAGCTACATTATAATGAATCCAGATTTCCTCTTCCTATGCTATGTACCATTGTGCATTGTAGCATTGTTCGTGTTGAGCCTAAATGAGTATTTCATTTCTTTGCACTATTTTCCTGGGATGAAAAAGAGGATATTTTCTGTGGGGTCCTTGTTGCTCTCTGAGTTTGTTTTCTTGCAGACATTTCATTACCAAACTAGGTAACACCATCAGTGCTAGAAGGAAGTGGGATTTGCTGTCATTTTATATACTAGTTGCTTGCCCTGTCAGTGTTGACCAGAGTCTTGGTGGTTCCTTGATTGGGATATTGTTTACTTCTTGATTGTTAGTCTAGTGGTGTTAATCTCTGCTCATCCGGATGTTGATAGCTGGTGAGGCGGCTATTTTCTCTGGCGGCTTTGCATTTTTCTTTTCTCTTGGCTGCTTGATCCAAACTCTGCTGGCGTCAAAGGAGCTGTTACACGTTAACTCCAACCGAGCGCAGGACGCTAGCAAACAACAACAACAACAACAAAAAAAAAATAACCCGTCACGTTACAATGATGAATGAGGTTGTGTAGGCCAGCATCTTAAAAGCCGAGGCTTTGGCTTCTCTTTTAACTGTTTCAACCTGACAGCGCAATGGATCACCCCAGACTGCAAGGGAGAAGTATTTAGCCGTCGCGCACGTGCCTGAGTTTCCCTTGGCCGCGCAGCCTCCTTTCGTCCCCGTCCGCGTGGAGGACTGGAAGACTTTTTTTTTTTCTTCATGCGGTCGCGAACGCATAGGAGGCGTTCGAAGGACCCGCTCCGCTTCACGGCTGCAGCTCAATCTTTGCTCCCACCACTTTCAAGTGCGGGAGCGCGCGCGCGCGCGCGAGCGTTAGTGCTCCAGCACTTGGCAATCCTTCAGCGGAAAAAAAAAAAAAAGCTGAGCCGGAAACGCATGCGCAGAATTTTGTGTTGTTCTTGCGCTCTTGCCCTCCTCTTTTCTCTTTCCTTTCCCTCGCCCGCCCCCCCCCCCGCGGCCCCCCTTTCTGCTCCTGGAGGAGAAGTTGGCGGGCTGCCCGTTCAGGCATTCAGCGTGAGCTCCTCAGGGATCAGCAAGCAAAGTCACAGTCTGCACAAACAGAGCTTTCAAATTCATAAAATTCATAGGATTTTTCACAAATGAATGAACACAATTTTCTACCAATTTCCTCATTATGCAAATATGCAAAATATCAAATTTAGGCCAATTAGGGTCCTCCACAGTCCCAAATTCACCCGTTTAAGCCATAATTACAGAAACTATCAAATAATTACGGCCGCTAATTGGAAATATTTGTGACAGATACAACAAATTCTTGCACAAATTACATTTCATTTTAGGAACCACTGCGCGCCACTGAAATTTTATCGAAGTCTAATTTAACTTACATAATGAGTTGAATTGAGTACTTGTTATCAAATTTGAGCAATTCATAGCTCCGTAATGTGGAATGATCAAATAAATTAAAAGGGAATTTATTCAATATTTTTGTTGTGCTCCTTTTTTTCGAAACCATTGCTGTTTTGTGAGGAATTTCCTTGCTCCCGCTGCCCGAGGTGGCTGACATGTGTCCTTTTTTTTTATAACCCACCAGCTGCAAAGAAAAGGAGGAGGAGGAGGAGGAGGAGGAGGGAGAGACAGCCTGAACCGCCGCCGCCGCCGCCGCCTTCTGCCCCCGACCGAAAAGGAAGGGCAACGTTTGGAGTCGGGGCGCCATCCTTGATATTAGCATTCTTAGTCCGGCGAGAAATCATAACAAGAGGCAAGCCCGGTTTCCATAGGCGGCGAAGAAATAGCACAGTTTCTCGCCTTTATACTTCCGGGTGAATGGCGGTGGTAACCGATTGGGAAACTAAGCGCTCCGAGCGGGGTTTTGTTGATGGCGCGCCATGATGCGCTGTTGGCGCCTGGCCCCGGCAAAGCGGCAAGTGCTCAGCGCCATCAGCTCGATGCCCACCACGGGGCTCAGAGACGCAGCTTGGGGTCGTTTCTCCTACCTGGGAGCAAGTTCGTGCAACTGAGCTGGACGAGGGGAGGGGAGGGGAGGGGAGGGGAGGGAGGGAGGGAGGGGAGGGGAGAGGAGGTGGGGAAAGAGACGCCTCTCCGACCCCCCTCCCTGACACGTCACTCTTGCGATTTCATCTTTCCTTTCAAGCAGACTTTTCTCGGAGGGCAAATTCCGCGGCAACTGACCGAGTTTGGTTTCCTACTGAAGTGAATTCCTTTTAGGATCCAGGCATTTGGGATGCTTTGGAGCTTTTATAGGATCTATCTCGCTCGTTTAAAACCCCGCTTTCTAATTTGCCGGCTCTTAGAGAATGTAATCGAGCATATAATAATAACAATGCCGCCATCTACACCAAATGATTTTTTTGTTACATTCCTGCTATTTAATATCTAGGCATTAACAGTACATATATAAGCATGTTATGTACCATTTTTTCCCTGTGCCATTTTTTTTTATTTCAGGCGACTGCCTGGATAAGTCTCTGCAGTTTTCTTAGCAACATTTTCCGAAGTGGTTCGTCGTTGCCTTTTTCTTCGGCCCGAGAGAAAGGAACTGGCCCAAAACTCCCCAAACTGACTTTGTGCTCAGGTGGAACTAATAAAACTGACCATCTCCAGGGTCCTAGCCTGGTGCCTTGAACCACAGCACCTCACCGCCTCTTACCATATATACTTTTATAAAAATTGACTATAACATGATTTCCACAATGATCTAAAACCATGCTTATTACAGTGGACATCATCCAGTCTTTTTTTTTAATGGAGCTTCAACCGTTCAATGGTTATGGCCCTTTTATATGGACCTTAATCTTATTTGTAAGATGCCGATGTCATTGTGTGTGCGCGCGTCTACAATAGCTACGCACGCATTCATTGTAGTATGCTTAGAATGCAGCCGATTGTACTTTGTTTTCCGGGAAACTGAAAGAATAGAATAGAATAGAATAGAATTTTTATTGGCCAAGTGTGATTGGCCAAGCGTAAGTGCTCTTATAATATTAAGGCGTAAATATTATTATACTTAAGTCCGTGGGACTGTGAGTGCGCATTTCCCCATGCTGAGCGCACTTGAGTGTGCGTGTACCTATACTATTATATATAACTCGTATTTATCTCGGTAGACTCCAGAGTTGCCCTCTTAGGAGAAGGTCAGCTCCCTGGCCGTGGACATTATTTTTCTTCCTTACAGCCATGCCCACATACCCCCGCGCGCACCCCTCTTTAACTGCCTGTGGCCTCGTTGGCGGATTATAAATGTCTCCTTCTGCCTGTGATTTGTTTAATCCGTGGAAATGGTGCTGGTCCTATGTAAACAAGCCAAGTGCGGAATGAAGGCAGCCACCCATGCGTGGCCAGCCTGCCTATTTGTCAGAAAACCTTCATAAATACTGAGTCGAGGCTGGGCAAGGATGTGATGTCTCCATTTTGCCAGGAAAGGGCGCGAGGAAGACAAAGCGAAGCAGAGCGCCGCGTAACCTTTAAGGGACAGATAGTGGGTGCGCTGCTCCTCGCCCGAGTCTCGCTCCCTCCTCCCTGCCTCGCTCGGTAATTCAACGCCAGCCAGGATGGATGAGGGCTTCTCCGGAATAGCTAGATCTCCTTCTTTTACGGGCATCATGTATGTGTGCAAAAACAAAGTGACGAAGACAGTACAATAATATCTTCGTCCCTGAACCTTTCCACAATCTCGCTCTTTAATTCTCTGGGAACCTGACATACTCGCAGACAGTTATGGCTGCTTTCAGAAGGATTTCTTTTGGGTGCCTTCCTTCCACCCATTGGCTCCGTGGGAGGCAGATCCCCCAAAGCCTCAGATTGTAAATGTTAACTGCCTGGGGTGGGTGGGTTTCAATTGTACTAGATACTACAAGATTTGCTCTCCATTCCCCTACCCGACCCCCAGCTTTACATTTAAACATTTTTCTTTTGTCCCAGAGTGAATTTAAGGAAAACCGTTAAGGGCCTGATCGGATGCTTCATAAGAAAACTACCCAGTAGCTATGTATTTGAAAAGTGAGAAACCTCGAATATTAATACCTAGAAGCAGCTATTAATCAAATTCTTTACACCTTCTTTAGCTCAGGCGAGATGCAGGGTATTATCATAAATCTACTCTGATAGTAACACAAGAATAATGAGTTCAGTAATGATCACTATGATGATGATAATGATTTTAACCAACAAAGAATCGTGTAGATTTATTGCTAATAACGTGGTACAGAAGACTCTTCATTCAAAATTACTAGAGATGTACATTTTATTGTTGAAGAAGAGGTTGCCAGAAGGATTTGGTACAGTAAGACATTTGACGCAATAACTAAAGGATAGCTTGTATTAGAATGCTCTTTCTCTGTATAGCACTTGCCAATAAGTGGAAGAGACTTCAACTCCCAGACCGCAAACCAGATCAACCATTCCCAAGCAGAATTCTGGGAGTTGAAGTCCAACAACTCTGGAGAGCATCATGTTGGAAAAGGTGTGCTAAAGTATTTCTTGGGATGTCAAATGAGAATTATCTAATTAATTTCAATGTCAGCAGTAGTAGTGACAATATATGTTATCTGTCTGAATACTGTACAAAAATATACCACTATTTTCAAGCATGCTATAGAAATCCCACCATCACTTCAGGTTATAATCTATGTTTTTCACCAAGAAGCACAGTCCAATTAAACGAAGCAATTTGGATGTATACATTGAGAGAATAATTGGCTAAAAATTGTTTTATAACTTTTTGGGTGATAGATTCAACTGATCCCTTATTCAACCCGATCTCTTATGATCCCTTATGTCCTTCTTGTCATTAACTATGACGGTGAGGAGTGTGCTCAAAGTGTGCCCAAAAAGTGAAGTGGGTGGCCTTGATGATAGGTCACACATATAAAAACAACCACTCCTTCGGATGGCACAACTTGAGTAAATTGCACTGTGATCCGCAGTCCCTGGCAGTCCCTAAAATTTCTTCCCTTCATTATTTAAGGAGAAGAAAGTAGGAATTAGAAAGACAGCTAAGTTGCACATATAATTGGTATCTCAGGATCTAATAGAATGAAGACCAGAGTGGTCAGCTCTGAGCCACTCCTTCTGCAAGTAAGAAAGTAATTGGTAGTGGAGATGCTCATTTACTCCTCCTACTGAAAACAAGGGCATCTTCTATTAAATTAAACTAGGCAGACAAAAGTCCCTTTTGATGGAGTTCATTTAAGTTTTAATAAAAAACCCTTGCTTGTTACTTATTTTGATGTACACTGTTTTACATCCATTAAGAGTTTTTTTTTAAATTTTCTAGGAAATTCTTCCGTTTGTAGAAAAAGAAGACACTATATCACCAAAAATAGTATTGTTTGTCATCTTATGCTTATATATTTTATACCAGCATTAATATTTTCACAACATTGGTTTTAACCACTTATAATTTCAGTTCCTGCATGGCTTTTGACCTTCTCCCCACGTATTGATAAATATATTTAAATTAGCAAAGGTCCACAGACAAGCACACCCAAATTGGTGTAAAATGGGCAGTTCAAGAAAGGATTCCCCGTGCTCTTTAATGTGTTTGTTATTTTTATCCTACATAGGAGAGGAATGGTATTGTTAAAAAAGCAGAAAATTGGGTTGAATGTGCTGCCTATGCCTACCTGAACTCAGGGAAATTAAAAAATGCAAGGGCGATCCTAATCCCTTGGAAATCCCATTGAAGAAAACTTCATTGAGAGTAAAAGTGAATGGTCAGAGGATGAGGGCTTTATCAATGGGAGATTTGCCCTTTAATCCTATAGAAAGTGGATAAATCTCTTAAGTGCCTGCTAATGAGAAAATATGGAAGATGCTCAGCCTTTGTCAGATCTCTGAAGGGAGTATCAAGAAGAGCACCTGATAGCACTGTCTAGTTAGCCTCTTCTCTATTATTTTAAGAAATGAAAGTCTTTAAAGTGATAACAAAATGTTCAAGATTGATTCATGATGCACCCAATATAATACTAACATAATTGCCATGTGTTACATAATAAACAAAACATCTGTAGCGTTATAACCTTGGTGATGAGTTATGAAATCAAGGTATGGACCAATTAACGGGTTAGTATTTTATTTCTTTAAAGGTAAGACTCTATAAACATTGGCTTTAAATTGTCCTAATTAGTAACTTGCTCATTAATTAACTTTCTGATTAATTGTGTAGCAATCCAATTTGCAGATGAGACATTTGAACAGTTATACCTTGTACTCCTTCTCCTGTCTTTAAAATTCCCCTGCATTCATGCGGTTTCTCAGGGCCTGGGCTTTCCCTGCTGGGAAGAGACCAGAGCCAAGGGGAAAAAGAGATCTACAACTAAACAAAAAACAAAAAAACCCACACACCTCAAACAAACAACTGAACAAAATATTGGGCAATAAAAAAAGAGGAGAAAACAGTCTCCTTCCAAATTCACATTACGTAAGAAGCTAGTAAATTCCCCCGCACAACTTTGAAGAACAAATCGATGCTATTCTCCCTTCCCCCTCCCAAAAACGGCAAAATATTTTTTGAAACAGTTTGGGCTTCACTAATAAATCTCACTTCCCTGAGTTACGGGCATTTCGATCTCGGCAGCCAATTTTAAAATTATTATTTGTTCTTAAATTGATAGAGGCCTTTTAAAGCAGGTTATCAAAAGCCGGCCGATCTGACTATTCTGTTAATGTCCGGACTCTGCTTTTAATAGATAGGTATTTTCATTCCAGTTAATTTAACCTGATTTTATTTCGGAGCCATGTGTGGGGATCCTTTTCATAAGTGCCTAGTAGTAATCGGTGCCTTTAGTCTCAACCTAGTGTGCCTCCTGCCCCCTGTACATTTACTTTCAAGTCAGTGTCATTGATTTTAAGGAAACCTGCTTACAAGTAAGCGTGCTCAAGAAATCAATCTTCAGATCTGTTCAGTCGGAGCTCCGCGCAGCGCTGGTGGCATTGTTGTCAGACTGACCTCACCTCTTGTTTCGAGGAAGAATTGGAGGCGGCTCCCCCCTCCCCCCAAAAGACCCCATACCTTATTTTCTGGCGTTATTTCTGACCGTCAGAATCTAGCTCCAACATACCACCAATACTGAGATTGTGCAACATTTAAATTAAGCGGTTAATTGAGCCATTAATCGGTTAAAGTCGAGACAGTTCAACGTGAAACAATAACTCGGGTTGGCGGTTGTTTATAATCTTTGCATCTTTTCTTTTTTGCGCCGAGCTGAACCCTCCTTAGACTTCCTCGGATCTCACTTTCCCCCTTCCCTTCGTCTTACTTTCTGCCTTAACTCCAATAATGCTAAGAAGCTTAGGGAGGGGGGTGTCTTTTAATAAAGCTAGACAATAAGGGAATGGCGGGCGACATTTAAATCACAGGCTTGACTGAAAATGAAATATCCCGTGGCTGGTTCGCTATATTTGCATCAGAAAAGCAGCCAGGATATTTCAGGCTCGCCCTTCTCATCCGCCCCCCCGCCCCCCGGCTCCGAATTGGCTGCGTTTCCCCACAAAGCCTTTGTGGCCCGGGCTTGCCTCGCGTCCCATTCTGGGGAGAGCAAAGGAGAGAGAAACCTTCCCCCCCGTATGGCAGATCATTCTCTAAGTGAATAGAGATGAAGGCAGGGATATTAAGTGACTCTATAAAACATCCCGGACACAATTGTGTGATTGATGGAGGACAAAGTGGGAACAGCAGGACACCCGATCCTGGGAGAAGCCGCGCTGTCAATGCGAGAAGCCTATCTCTCGAAGCAGCTTCTCCTGGAGGAGTTTGCAGTCTATTTGTATGAGTAATCAGCTGAGCCCCCTCTCTGTCAGCCGTGTTTACTCACTGATTTTCTCAACAAGACAACCATTGACACTGGATGGATGGGGCTAATCTGGCGCAGAACTGGCGGCTTTGCAGAGGCTACAGGTCGAAAATGGAGCGCCGCGCCAGCTTCACCTCGCCTAATCTAGCGGCTAATATTTATTAGAGCCAATTTACAACGCCGCTCTCGCAAAGAGCAAGCAAAGGCGCGGCCACAATTAATAACGCAGCCCTCGCCCATCGGGCGAATATCTAAGAGCAGTGATGCCAGCAAGACCCGCTTCAGTTGGCCAGCGCCGGGCCCAAAGACACAGCGCTTGCCCGAGCCACCAGCTTGGCCCGCCGAGCAGCAGAGCCCGCCTGGGGTGGGGAGGGGAGGTGCCCCCTCGCTTTCCAGCCCGGATCCTTCGGGTCAAAAGGACGTTCCCCAAACTTCCGGGGCTGCCTGAAGACACCACCTTTTCATCCAGTTCAAACGCGCGCGTTTACCCCCAGGTTTAGGATTTTTCTTCCACACTAAGGTTTCCTTGTGATTCAATGGCGGGAGGGGGAAAATGTCAAGAAACCACCGGCGGGGCCATCTGCCCGTAGGAGAAGCTAAGACAGCCCAACACCTGCAAGCTGAAAGATTTGTCTAATGCACCAACAGTATTTCTTGCCCGCAATTAAAACGGGTCTCTGCCGCAGCAGGCGCCTCCCTGTCCTTGCCGCAACCCTGAGCAGGTGGCGCCCTCGCACAGCTCCAGATACACGCAAGCTGCCTGCAACGCCATTCTTTTCTGGACTCCTTTCAAAGGAAGCCTTTGCTATTACAGAGGAGAGTCGTCCGCAGGTTCACGGCCACCGAACAAAGGGCGTCTGGATCCCTGGAACGTCTCTGACCGACTGGCATATTCCGGATAAATACAGCACAAGGTGGTTTGTTGTGTGGCTATGTGTTTTAAAGCAGTTCCTTGTGCTCGTTCAGTGACATTTCGGAAATGCCTTTGTAGGTGCTTACCGCGATGAGGCGAGGGGGACAGGCCTCTCGATTCCCACATGCGAAATCAGATGTTAAGCATTAATAGAGCACATCACCGCCTTCCTTTCTGCGGTGCTGACACACGCTCACAAATCTAAACACAATTAAGCAATCTTCTGCACCCCTATGTTTAAGTATCCCATCCATCTTGATACACGAAGGCAGACCGCTGAAGGATGGAATCTGAGTTCAAATCTCCCAAAAGAATTTTGGTTTGGACAAAGCACCATATTCCCCACCTCCTTTCGGCTTCCCAGATTTTTTGGCACTGAGCCAGGGAATTCCTCAATGGTCTCTATTTGCTTCCAATACCTATTATATGAGAGATTATATATATATATATATATAATATAATAAACTTCCACCCATAAATGCATTGTTGGTTTCAGTACTTTAAAACAGCATATATGGGCTCACCATGGTGAGCCCAAGTTCAACCCTGCTATAAATTGCCAGACCCAGCTGAATTCGGTGTACCCAAAGCAACTAAGAATCTGGTGACGCTTTCCCAAAGAATGCTTGAAGGATAAGTGCAGACATATTGTTTCTTCCCGACAGGAGCATATTAAACATTTCGCACGTTACACCCGTCCTGCATACAATCAAAGGCCCCAAAGAACTGCCAGATTTTGTCAAGCACCGGAACGCACGTAGGAAAGGGGGAAGGCTCATTTCTTCCCGCCTCTTCCTTACAGCCAGACCGTGCAAAAGGCTGTTCACGGAAGAAATGCAGGGCCGGCTTTGTCCAAAATGAACAGACGCCGGGTCCAAAGGCGGAGGAAGCGTCCTTCCTTCTCGCCCCAGTGCGGCTAAGCCTGGTCTTTCCCATCTAGGATTTCCGCCTGCTACAGCTCGGCGCGGCCGGCTAAGATCTGGCTGCTGGAATACCCTTCCCCGCCGCCGTAGGCAGGGCCTGGCTTGGCACCGGTCGCCGCGAGGCCTTTTTTCCTTCTTCGCGCCTTTCTCGCTTGGATCGAGGCTACGGCGCTTCCGCCCAGATCGACGGCCCTGCAAGAGGGACGGTCCGGATGCTCCCCCCCCTCCCCGCTCTCGGAACCTCCTTGCGCCTCTTGGCGGACCGTTGCAGTCGCTTGAACTGCTCGGTCGGCGGGGAGTGGCCGGCCGCGACCGTCGCCTCCTCCCGCCTCGGTAGGCCAGGCGGCAGCTCGGCGCTAATTGCTGGGCTCCCTGCCTGCCCACACCTCCGCTGCTAATTCCCCGCTTCTCATTCCGCAGGGAGGCGGTTGGCGGAGGGGGTGGGAGCCGCGGAGCCTCCGGCGCCTCCTCCGAGCGCGCGCCTGACTCCGGCGTGTGGCGTCCATCAAGTCCACCCGATCAGGGCGGTTCGCTAAATTAGCAGCTTGGCTGTATAATCAGGCGCTTGCCATTGAGGCCGCTGAGCTCGCCCGTTAGGCCTAGGTGAGGCTGCGGCGCCTAATGGGCCGGGAGGTGTGACGAAGATGCTAAGTTGGCAATTAAAGCTCATATCTGCCGAGCGCGATTTTAGGGCAGCCCTGGGTTATTATCGCTCGAGAAAACGCAGGGAGGTTTCGTGCGCGCGTGTCTATACGCGCGCGGACACCCACCCGCCCACAATCAGCACCGCATCTGAAAACGCAGCGACACATCAATTAGGTAAAGCTCCTATTTAAAATGCTTCAGCTTCCATCATTTCATCAGTTCCGTGAATCTTTTAGCTCTGAAAACATCTGAAGTTTGGCGCCTTTAATATTTATCTGGTCTTCCGCACTAGGGGTTTACTTTAAAAAGTCTTGTCTGTATCCTAAATATCGCTTCATCCAACCAAACCTTGCTTTTCCTATACTTATTCGTCATCCCCGAAAAGTTCCCCCTTCTGAATAGATCAAGAAATTGCTTTATTCCAAGTAGCCCACTAAACTATGTTAATAAGATATTAGTACATTTTTAAAAAAATTAGTAGCAAGAACAGGTATTGCCTCTTTTTTAAAAAATGTATGTGAGGGGGACAATTATACTGTGGCAAAACTCTGGAGGTTATCAATTATTCACCCTGGATCTGTCAAGAGAAGTCTTGAGGAAAGGAAAGCTGGCAAAAAAAGAGTTAAAAGTAAACTTAAATTTAGAGGTGAAAACAAAAGGAAAGGGTAAATTTAGAAAAGGTTACTTAATGTGAAGCTGTAAGTGCTGAGATTTCTAAGGTAAAAGCTGCTTCTGCCTTAGAAACCCTCTGAAATCTCTTTCAAGTGTAAATGCATTGTTGCGTACCTATTAATGGACCACTTAAACATATTAACCCATGAACATAGTCTATTTAAATAGCTCTTTCCTCTAAAAACATTTTATATTTAAACTGGAAGACCATTTTCTGTTTATTCCAATGGAAAAAAAGTCCCAAGGCATTTGCTACACTTAAATACCTAAATTGAAATATTACCAAAAATATTATTAGCTTTATCTGCTGACACAAGGGAGGTAGGTTAAAGTATTTTTCATTTAATTTAATGGTGAATAAAGCACTTAAGACACTTGATGATTTATTGATCAAATAGAAATCAAGGCATCCAACAGCTACTTATTTAATCACCATTCCCTGGATTATATATAAATTATTTTTTTCTTTCCTTTTCTCACAATATGTGCATTTAGCCTTGTGGTTCTAAAGATTATAAGTAATGGGAGGTTTTTAGTTCATTATAAAGATTATAATATTTCCTAAGACATCCTTTTCCTCTGTGAAGGATAGGAAATCATGAATCTCCACAGAACCGTAAACAGAATTTTAATGAACAGTGTTCTGCAATTTTTAACTATTGTTCCAAAATGAGTGGTCTGTTTACAATTCTTTTTAAAAGGGAATTAAAAACTCTTCGCTAATAATTTGAGTAGTTAAATAAATTTATTTGAGGCAATCTATGATAGGGGCATCTGATTAACAATTCTATTCACAGTGTTTGTTTATATGCTTCAGTAAGCCATGATTACTTTATCATGGTTTGAATAGGCTACAAGTGGCTAAGATCATAAAGCTAAGCCATAGTTTACAAATCATGTTGACCAGTTTGAACAACATGTTAAGCCAAAATCAAACCAGATTGGTTCAGTGTATATGAACCCAACAGTGTATATGAACCCAATATACTACGTTCATGCAAAAGACAAATGAGAGGGCTGCTTTAAAGAATTGGGTGAACTGCAGATGGGTGTTATGTTCACACTTCGAAACAACTTTTGGAATTTACTTTATGGTCACACACAGATATTGCCAAAAGCCATATCCTCCCTCCCAAAAGCAAAGGTTCAATACAAAATATAATTTATATAGAATTAATACCTACTACTTAAAATTTCCTGTTGAACAAGATACCTATTTACTAATTTAATTGATCTCTTATTTGCATGGATCAAATCAATCACATATACACAAGATACAGAAAATATACAACACACATATCCTCCCTTTCTTTCAACAGAAGAGCAAACAAGATAAGAAAAGAGGAAATGGCAGGGAAGGGAAAAACAAATTGGATGGAGATGAAACAAGGGAAAGAAATAACTCGACTTGGAAATAAAAAAAACCATTCTGTACACATTATAAAAACAAATGCCAAACAGCGCCTCCCATCTTCAGCATCAGTCTGCCCTCATTTGCCCTTTCTTATTCCTTTCTTTTCAATAGTTTTTTTCATTCTTATCAGTAAACGCAAACTAAAGGTCCTCATAGGTCATTACTTGAAGGAAGTAATTTCCTTACCTCAGTTCATTGGTTATTACTTGAGGAAAAGGACCTAGTCTTCTTTTTTGGCAGTGTCAGGTGGATTGAACCAAACAATCCTGTTAGGATAAAGTTGATGTGTAACTAAGTCCAGTCTCTTTCATATTTTGGCACAAATATAGATTTACCGTTAGCTCTGTTACCAGTAATGATGTATTGTAGTGTTTCTCGGCCTCAGTAAGTTTAAGATGTATGGACTTCAACATCCAGAATTTTCTAGCCAGCATGCTGGCTTGGGAATTCTGGGAACTGAAGTCCACACATCTTAAAGTTGCCAAGTTTTAAAAATACAGATGTATGATAAAGGGCTGGACTATGACCAGGGAGTCCTGGGGTCCTACCCACCCTTTGCTATAGAAATTCATTGGGTGTCATTGGAACAGCCCATCTCTCTCTCTCTCAGACCAGCATATTTCATAGTTAGTGGGGAGGGGTGGATGGAAGAAAGAATGCTATTAACATTACCATGCATTCCTGGAGGAAAAGCAGGATATGTCTATCAAATATTATTTTTAATGGGAGGTATTTGCTTCTGAAAAACCCTCAATGTTTTACACAATAGGAATAACAATACAGGTAGTCCTCAATTTACAACCATTTGTTTAGTGACCATGCAAAGTTACAACAGCACAGAAAATAGTGACTTATGTGGTCACATGATCAAAATTCAGGCACTTGGCAAATGCATGCTGTCGGACCTGCCACAACTTAAATCTCTAAATAAAAATGATCCTTGGCTCAATTTGTTGAGAAAGGTAGTTTGTTAGAGATCAAATGTGTTGCAGTAGTACAAAGCCAGAACTGAAAACTGTGCCCCTTACTGTCTCTCATTGCCCACCCCAGGATAACCAGTCAGGTTCTGGCAAGATGTTTTCATAACAGTCAGTTCAAGCATAGTTTGGTATGCGGCCCCTTCCTTCCATCTGGATGACCTTGAGGCAGGAGATACAGCACTCACTTTCATTTCCCAAAACTTTCCCCCTTCCTTCCTTCCCGCACAGTTCATGGCAGTCTGTCACTGCCTAGCAGTGAAGCACAAGGAAGTATAATCTGGCAGCTGACACATGCACTGTCCCAGAATAATGTGATCACCATTTATAACCTTCCCAGCTGGCTTCTGAACAAGCAGTCAATGGAGGAAGCCAGATTCACTCAACAACTGCATGATTCACGGAATTACTACAGATACATTTAAGTGTGGCAAAAAAAGTTTGTAAAATATGGTACAATTCACTTAACAGCTGTTTTGCTTAGCACTTAAATTTTGGACTCAACTGCTGTTGTAAGTCGAGGACTACCACAGGGTTAGGTGAATGTAAAGAATTTAAAAGATTGGCAGGATTTGCAGAAATACTGAACTTAAAACTAGCCAACAGCATTTCAGTGTAGCATTTGAGAACATAGCCTTTTATCAGTTCACAATTCAAAGTGTTGAACAAGTTTTAAGAAGAAGGATTGAAGAAATCATGGTTAGTGAATCATGAGTAGGTCACAGACAAATCACCAGGAATTATATATATGCACATTGTTTGTTTCTGTCTTAGATGTTGTACAAACCTAGCTATTGCAATTTATAAACCATTGTGATCCCTATCAATTGAATTTAACAAACATGGATAAACCACAACATAACATAATGTACTGATGAACCATAATAGCTTTTAATCATAAAAAAGTATTCAGTTCTATTTGATTTTGTACAATACCACATTCTGATTAGAAAAAAATATTGATAACAAGGAGTTGAACATTATAGCCTTTGGAAAGTTTAAGTTTGTCACATCATGGGTAAGGTTTCCCCCCCACTCCCCAGGACATAACAACATGAACCAGAGGGAAACTCTCTGATTTGGTATATAACAACTCTATGCATATGTAGACACTGAGACACTTCACATAGTAGCCAAAAGCACAGCTGGATGGATCTGTGTTTATTTCTTAATATATTGATGGCAATCACTGTCTTCGGTCAAACACCAAGGGAGTTTATTCTCCATTATATTTTGAATGTCCAATAACCTGTAAAACAGATTATTATTATCCCAAACAGCAGGCATATACAACATTTGATGGACTTAGGGCGTGTTCAGGAAGCCACTTGAGGGCATAGAATTGGTTATGACTGAGTTGAAAAAAAGGAAAAAGATTTAAACCTTAATATTTGATTATTCTTAATATTTAACAACTTCTCCCTTCCTTCACAAAAACATTAGAATTCAGCAGTATTTTTTGGATGGCTCTGGGGATTACACACAAAAGGATTGGGGGGATTCTCATATAAACCTGAAAAGTTATAAGTTGCAGACCGTGGCCATAGAAATGTAGCAAAAAGTAGCTATGTTTAAAGCTACTTTAGGCAAGTGGAATATTTAACTCTGAATACACTAAACCAGAACATTTGAACAATTTCATAATGTGTA
>NC_080540.1:270932957-270980457 GCF_028640845.1 Ahaetulla prasina | reverse complement strand
ATGATATAAGCCAACGTATAAATTTAATAATAATCTTTCTTGTTCTTTGTGGAAAAACACATTAAAAGCTATGTTTAAATTAATTTTATGTATCTGCTGTACAATTATTTTGCTTACATTGTATCAGCTTATCTTAAAAGAAAAAAGAAAGGGAAGAAATTAAAAACATTAAATAATAAAGTGGTATAGTGAGAACAAATTTCTAAATAATCCTTCAGCTGAAACTTCTGGTGATGGCATGATACAAACATGATGTAGCTGAGAATCAATACAAATAGTGCCAAATGCCATTTCTGCTCATTGCTTGGATTCACTGGCAGAAATATTCTGTTCATAGAGAGTCATCATCTGAAAAACAATTTATATTTTGTCTTCTGTACCTGAAGATGTTCCTTAATATTAGGCCACATTCACACTATACAGTGGGTATCTACAGTAATGCAAGATTATGTAAAAGAGATGGCATAAACTCTGCCCTTACATCTTGCATCCTGTTGTGTAACGCACATATTTCAAGATGTGGATTTTGTGTCAAGATGCTATGATATACATCTGTCCCATAATCCCCTGCAAATGCCATTGCATTGTGTTAATCTACATAATCCTTAATATATCAATTTGCCTTACACACTGTAAGCCGCCCTGAGTCTTCGGAGAAGGGCGGGATATAAATGTAAATAAAAAAAAAATTCAAAATCTTACTCATTTAATCACATAACTTAAGAAATCATCATAAAGTGAGACAAAACTTACAAATATCTTATAGTTATTTAGATAAAATAAGGATAAAAATTATTTGAAAAGAAAAGATTTGAATAAAGCTTTAGATTGATTCTTTTATGTCTCTTTAGTTTAGACCAACTTTTATTGGATGTGTTATAAAACAGATTTCTCAGTATTTATTTTTTTTAAATAAGATGAACACACTTTTAATATTTTAAGTACAAATAGATAAGTATAAATCTATTAGCTAAGTGAAACTAATTTCAGGAAAATATGAGGCAATTAGATCCTAAATTAAACTAAAATGTGTAAAATGGGAAGCATATTTAACATTGATAAGTGCTGAGTAGATAAGTGCTTTCCAGAGGGAGTTGTACTAGACTAGTTCATTGTTTGTATTTTCACACCTAATAAGTTGACAGGCCCATAAGAACTATGCTAAATAAGTCTCTTTTTAAAAGTAGAGAAATATTTGAATTGGCTAATAACTGAATTAAAATAGTACTAAAAACAAGAAAAATGAGATTTGCCTGTTACTTTCATATAACCGTACCCTGTAATATTGGAAATCAAGCATATTTGCTTCATGTGACATAATGTCCATCTCCTTCTCATACCATCTAACATAACGGATTCTTAGGTAGATCCCATCCCAGTTGGTGCTAATTTCGCTACAGAATTCCACCTCGATTAATTTTCCATTTTAGCATAGTTTAGTGGTTTGTTTTAGGGTCTTCACAGATATAGACACAGATAAACTTTCCCAAGATGCTTATTCATTTATTTAGACAATTTATATGGCTGACCATCTGGGTAGCTAACAAACAATACACACCAAAAGTTATATTATAAAATCAACATAAACAATACAAAAGTATAGTTACAAAATAATCATAGAACAATAACAAAGGAACCTCATGATCAAGTCAAAACACTAAAACATGCAGATCTAACTTTACTAACAACCTGAGTCTAATATTTGACAGAAAAGCCAGGTCTTCAAGGCTTTCTAGAACAGTGATCACAAACTGGTGGTCTGTGGACCACTGGTGGTCCGTGAGAAAATTTTGGTGGTCTGCAGAAAAATTATTTGCATTTTTTATATTGCACTAAATCAGGGGTCCTCAAACTATGGCCCCTGGGCCGGATACATACAATGAATGTTTGTGTTGCTGCAGAGAGTCTCCCCCTTTGGGGTCCTTTTGTGCGCATCGGAGTGGGACAGAAATTCCATCTTGGAGTCTGCTTCAGCTTCCTGGCGCAGGGCTTTGGGCAAAGTCTGGAGGGAAGTGCCACTGGTGGTGAAGAGCCGGAGGGCCTTGTTCCAATGGAACTGCATCATGGCCTGGAAGTGGCTGACCATCTCAGCCCAGGTGCTGGTACTTGGCCTTGCACACCCGCAGGTTTTCCCTCTGTTTGGAAAGCCTATGCATGTAGTCCTCCAGATCCAATTTGAACTGAGCCAGCTGTTTTGCCAACTCTTTCTTGTGGTGGCTGCTTAGCTTCAGCAACTGTTTCCTGTTGGGGCCCTAAGGAGCCTGGAGGGAAGGCGAGGAATGGCTGGGAGTGGAGGGGCGAGTAGAGGCTGGTGAGGCACCCCTCAATGTAAGTGACATTGAGTTGGCCACGCCCACCTAGTCATATGACTATCTAGCCATGCCCACCCAGCAGTCATTAGGCAGGTCATATTAGTGGTCCGCAGGATTTAAAATTATGAATTTAGTGATCCCTGAAGTCCAAAAGGTTGGTGACCCCTGTTCTAGAAGGCCACGCGGTTGGATTTCCTCAGATCTCAAGGGGGAAATAATTCAGTAAGGCAGATACTGTGACCGAGAAAGCTTAGATGACAGTATTATACAGAAGGAACCCAAAACGTGTCCATCCTTGATCTTCTAGGCTAGGTGGAGACTATTGGAGACAGTTGATCCTGCATGTAACCCAGGGGTGAAATGCTCCTGGTTCAGACTGGATCAGTCGATCCGGTAGTGATGGCGGTAGGTGATTTGGAGAACCGGTAGGAAAAATCCCTAACCCCCACCGCCCATGCCCAGCTGAGCCACGAAATCATCAGAGCCTCTTTTTTACTTTTAAAAGCATTTTTTACAACCTATTTGGCCGAATAGGTTGTAATAAATGCTTTTAAAAGGTTAAAAAAAGACTCTGATGATCCCAGCTGAGCCGCCCAATCTTCAGAGGCTTTTCTTTACTTTTGAAAGCATTTTTTTACAACCTCTTTGGCCAAATAGGTTGTAAAAAAAAGCTTTTAAAAGTAAAAAAAAAATCACACGCCACAGCTGATCACCCCCCCGCCCCACACACGGTGTTCTACTTACTGCATGCCTCCTTTTGCAAGAAATAAATCAAGAGATTTAGAATTATTAATGAAGTGAACACTGTGTGAATATTTGAGAACGAGGAAACCTGGAATCACTGGAAGATTTGAACTGAATAAACACAATAATCATGAAATAGTGTTAATAGTGTTTTCTAAAAGAAAATAGTGTATTGATAATATCTGCTTTAAGCAGCATAAATGCAGTTTCTAACATTGGATATCACCAGATGGATGAGTTAAATTGATTTTTTTAATAAGAAACAAGAGAAGGAAAATTTCATCCAATCAACTAGCAGATTTCCAGATGCAGATTGTGTAATAGATTACTAGTACCAAATGCAAAAGTAAAGTTTAAAAAACTAGAGAGAGGGTTGCCACAAAGAAGAGGGGGGTCAGCCTATTCTCCAAAGCACATGAAGGCAGAATAAGAAGCAATGGATGGAAACTAATCAAGGAGAGAACCAAGCTAGAACTAAGGAGAAATTTCCTGACAGTTAGAACAATTGCCTTCAAAAGTTGGGGTGTGCTCCAACATTAGAGGTTTTTAAGAGGAGATTGGACAGCCATTTGTCTAAAATGGCGTAAGTTCTCCTGCTTGAGCAGGGGGTTGTACTAGAAGACCTCCAAGGTCCCTTCCAACAAAAAACAAAGGAGGAGGAGACGACCACCAATAAGATTTGACCTAGAGCAGTGATGGCGAAACTTTTCAGCACCTAGTGCCCAAACCGGAACTCACATGCATGTGTGTGCATGTGTGTGTGCCGGAGCACCAGAAACCTGAAGACCAGCTGGCTGGCGCGTACGTTGTTTTTTGGCTGGTTTTTTTGGCCATTTTCAGGGCCATTTTCAGGCTGTTTTTTGGGCTGTTTTCAGGCCATTTTTCAGGCCCGAAAAATGGCCTAGAAAACAGCCTGGTTTTTGGTCATTTTTCCGGCTGTTTTCCAGCGCTCCGGCATCCATGGACACCAGCCAGCCAGTGCGCATGTACACACCGGAAACCAGAAGAGCAGCTGGCAATGGCGTGTGTGCCCACAGAGAGGGCTCTGCGTGCCATAGGTTCGCCATCACTGACCTAGAGAGTGATCAATCAGAAAATAAACTCAATGTAAAGTACAGATTAAAGATACATTTAAGTTATGCAAAAGAGAATCTGAGAACAAATAGGGGAAAGATAGGAAATACTATGAAAGCCAATGTGGAAAAATATTTCTAAAATTTCAAAGAGGAAAAGTTGCTTTTGATACAGGTTGTCACAATAGCTAGAGAAAGGTGATGGATTAAAGCTTTGGGTGGGAAGAAAGATGTGCAGTGGTTTAAAAGGATTCAAGGGAAGGAAAAAGGAACAAGGAAAAATAATAAAGAATGTCAATAAACAGCAGAAAATAACCAAAAAAAGAAAAGAAAAAAGAGAAAGAAAACATATAAAAATGTTTGAAGAAGATCAGAGAAATCACAAAAATGATTACTAAATTCAAGATTTAAAGCTGAAAGGGAACCAATGGAGGCAAATGATGGTGATACAAAAATAGGAAATATTTACAAAATGGATAGAATGACAGAAATATGTATTTTATGGAGAAAATCATCACCACCAGAGAATGATATATCAGAGACTATGCCAGTGGTTAAATAAGCAGATAAAATATTTAAAGAACTATTTAAACTTCAGGAGGAGAGCTTTAAAATTGTTAGGGTTAGAATAGGGCTGGTAAAAATGGCAAGTGAAAAATTTGGATTAATGTTAAAAATACAGCAGCAATATCAACCAGCATGTTTAGTGAACCTACAGTGGACAGCAAAAAAATTGAAACTGTAGACATTGACATTTCAAAGAACAGATAAAAACAGACAATGAAGGGGAAATTAACTCTAAGGAAAAAGGCAATGACAAACTTTGCAAGATTATGAAAGACAGGATATTTCTGTGACCACCAAGATCAGCATAGTTAAAGCATTGCCTTTTTCCAGGAGAAATATACAGCTGTAAAAGCTGGCCATAGAGAAAGTGCAAGAGAAAGAAGAGAAAAATGCCTTTGGATTATGGATTTGGAGACAGTTACTAAGAGTAACATGGTCTGCAAGAAGCCAATCAATTGATCCTGAATGAAATAAAGACAGACTGCTCCCTTGAGGCAAAGATCAACAATCAGAAACTCACGTACATTGGGCATGTGATGCAAATGGATAATGAACTAGAAAACACATGTCTGCTTGGCAATATTGAGGAAAGTAGAAGAAGGGAAAGTTAATGTTTAAAGTGGATGGATAGGATTAAAGAAATAATTGGAGTAGCCTTGGAGAACTATGGATTATTCTAAGGTTGAGATGGACAGCATTTCTCCAACTGCTAAGCATAATACCTTGCTAATTAACAGAAGCTGTTTCATAAAACTCTAGCACATTAAAAAAAAGCAAAATACAGTCCAAATAATGTTTGTACCATAATAACTTGTTTGGGTCTCTGTCAGATCGCAGCACAAACATGGATGAGCTTGGTACCATTCCTACAACCTTTCACTCGTAAGTAAATTAGCCAAACACAGTTTGGCATAATGTAATACGCAAGCTTTAGAGTTGTATGTATTGGTGTTCATGGGAGTGGGGAGCGAGGGGCAAAGGAAGATGAATGGTAACACATGTGTGCTGACCAGGGGTGAAATGCTCTGAAGTCTGCTACTGGTTCACTTTGCTACTGGTTTGCTGTGTTCGCGCATGTGCGGTGCGCACCAAATGCATACTTTGCGCGAATCTGCACCACAGGTGCTACCGTGGAGCACTGAAAAAGGAGGATTAAGAAGCCGTTTCTAAGATAAGTAGAGCAGCAACGGGGAGGTGGGGGGACAGCTGTGCCATGTGATTTAGATTCACTAGAAAGCAGGATTTCCTGCTTTCTAGTGAATATAAATCACGCGGCACAGCTGATAGTCAGAAATACCAGTTTGTCCAAACAGGTAGCATTTTTTTACTACCGGTTTGCCTGAACCGGTTGCTTTTATTACTACCTGTTCGGGAGAACTGGTCCAAACCGGTAGCATTTCACCCCTGGTGCTGACCTAACCATGCAAATGCTGGGATTTAGGTACCTGCATCAGACATCCTGACAGAAATAGCTAATCACACTGTTTGCATGATTATGTATATGCACTTGTATTATTATTTTGGAGTCATCACAATTTGTTATGGACACCACTGACCATAGACTATAGTATTCTTATTGTAGCTGATAACAAATGATTGTGTGTAAAACAAGTTTCTTTCTTCTTGGAAGGAAATCTGTAAGCCTAAAGATCCCTGAGGGGGGTGGAGAATGTGTTTTTCCCCAGATGTTATAAAAGAGTGATATGAAAACAGGCCAGAAAACTTGGGAGTGTTCGGGCTGAAGAAAAGTCAGTGCCAAACCAATTCTGCTTTTCCATTAGCTTCAGAAAAGCCAAAATATTTTGCTGGACACAATTCAAATTTTGAATGTAATATATTAACAAAGAAAATATATTTGGTCAAATAAGCTTAATGACAAGCATCTTATTAATGTATGAAAAATGAAACATTACAGCTTTCAGCAATGTAAGTAATGAAATTAATCACCAGGGTATGGTGGCACAATACTGGTGAAATAGATGGAGTTGTACCAATAGGGTAGCAATGCAACTGGGCCGAAAAGACTGCATTTCATTTAATAGATTTTTTATATCAAAACTCTTTCTTCCAAATTCTGGTGTAAATCTTATATTAGAGAATTTAACCATTAAAGTAGCATCTCCCACCTCTTGACTTACATCTGCAGATGTATTAAAATTGTTTACATGAAGACATTAAATCCTTTGATAATGTAAAAATAGGTCAATAATATCGATTTGTATGCTTAGACATCTGGGTTTCTCATTTGTTAATGCTTGTTTCCTGAACAGTATATTCTTCTGGTATCCAGTAAGGTTCTTCTGAAATTGAAGAGAATTGCAAATCTACATTGAAATTTGTTACATACTGTATGTTATTCAAAGAACAACCATTAAAAATGGTGATTTAGCCGAATCTAGTTTAAAATCAACGCTGTTCTAGTTATATTTTTAAATAAATGACATACAATTTTAGCGGCTGCAAGTTATATGCTGGTTTGAATAGTCTGAATTTCTAGATTAATTTGTATTGAAAATCAAAATACAGTAGGCTTTATTTTAGAATTGTGTAATATTTTTAAAAAATAAAATTCAGAAGAAATATAATGGGTTGCAAATGATCATCTAGATGTGATCCTTACACACACTGCTTTCTTGCTTAAGCAGGTGGGTTAATATTAACAATAGTGCTCTTCAGTACAACTTACATTGTAATCATTCTGGTGGAATCCTGACATGTTCTTAGCACCTGGACTTTCATTTTAATTAGTGTGAACTTACTATAAAAAAAGGTTGTGTTGCTGTTATTTATGAAACAGAAGCTCAAAATTAATATTTGTCCCTTTACTTGAACAAAATCAAGTGCACTTTTTAAATACTATTCTAGGGCCCAATAAGAATACACCAGCAGCATTAAGAGTACATAAAATTATCTACCACTCTGTCCTACCTGTCAATGACTACTTCAGCTTCAATCACAAAAATACACAAGCAAATAATAGATACAAACTCAAGGTAAACCGCTCCAAACTTGATTGCAGAAAATATGACTTCAGTAACAGAGTGGTCAATGCCTGGAATGCACTACCTGACTCTGTAGTTTCTTCCCCAAACCCCCAAAACTTTAAGCTTAAACTGTCTACTGTTGACCTCACCCCATTCCTAAGAGGTCTGTAAGGAGCATGCATAAGAGCACCTGCGTGTCTACCGTCACTGTCCTAATATTCCTTTTTACTTACTCTTTTCATGTATCCAAATTATGTTTATATTTTTACCTGTTATCTTATATAGGATTAACAAAATAAATAAATAAATAAATAAAATATAAATAAAGAGCTGAAACAGGCACCCATTCCATCTATAGTCTAATAATAATCAAAGTCTTGAATTACTAGAGGAGGATCCTCTCAATGGAATCTGATAAGACTACAAAAATGTGCACTGAAAGATAGATTGGCACACTTCAACCTATCAAATAGATCAATTAACTTCTCCAAATCATTTCACATCACATCCTCTCAACACAACATTCATCTTAAATCAGCCATCAAGCCAAGGCATTATTCAAACCAAGAGCTTGGGATGTTAATGACCAAAGTGAAACTGACTTGCAAATATCTGGTCTTGAAATGGCTGGCCAGAAATAAAAGGACCTTCCAAATAGAACAATATTTGACAATGAGTTTGACTCAATATCATAGAATAGCCCTTTGAGTAGCTAGATTCTATGGTCAAATACAGATGATATACATATAGTATATGATTGTTGGGGGCAATATGCTGACTCTGTAAACTGCTTAGAGAGGACTATAAAGCACTGGGAAGTGGTACATAAGTCCAAGTGCTATTGCTATTGCATCAATTGCTGTACCTTGAGAGTGCATGTGTTTGTGGAGCATCAGAAATAAAAAGCATTGCACGTCTTATTAAACTGTCAATGATATGCCTCATCAAGGATTCAGTACTGACAGACATTTGAGAAAACCATATACTGGGACTCTTAACAAAATATCTTATTTCTTTTGGGGCACAACTATATCTATATCTATTTTTATCTATCTATCTATCTATCTATCTATCTATCTATCTATCTATCTATCTATCTATCTATCTAGTTGCTAAACTGTTCAGTTTATAATCAGGGCAGTCCAACAGAGAACACATTTTATAGAATACATTGGAGTTACCAGCAGAGGGAGGAAAGAGCCACGTGCGGCTCCAGAGCCGCAGGTTGCTGACCCCTGCCCTAGGGGATGGGACCCACAGCATTCCCTGCCTCCCTGCTCTGATTACTGTTTTATCTTTATTTTACTTTAACTACTATATTTCAGTCTATTTTATCTCACCATGGTTTATTTTATCGCATTTCACTGTATCTTACCTTATCTCATGTTATTGTATCTTACTGTGGCTAATGTTCATGCTTTCATACAGTCAACTGACTCAATCAATAAAGTATACTATGCTACTTTACAGTGAATATTTGTCAGTGGGATTTAAGCAATGTTCTGTGATTGACTTTTTGACAATTGAAAGGGTCCCTACACTTGAAATTCACAGCTAAACGCAAGTTGTTTATGGTGCTGATTGTGCTGATATGAGTACTGTATCCCTGGGTCAAAAAATATAAAGATGGTAAATCAGATAGAGCTGATTTATGAGATCAAGAAAAGTGGACAAGCTGTGATAGCATCCAACATGTTTCACATGAGAAAGTTGATGAACTGTTTAAATACAATTGGCAGATGACTCAAAAGGAATTTGCTGTCAAGCTTGGGATTTCATAAGAAAGGGGGGCTCATATTATTGATATTCTTCAATATGGACACTTTGTGCAAGATGGGTTTTTCTCATGCTAACAGCAGAAATGAAGAGTTGAAATTGGCCTAATTAGCTTGTTTCTTGGTATCAGCTCCTTTTTGGATTGTTTAGATTTCCTTGCTACGATGAGCAATATGTACCACTTTTACTAGGTTTACAAATTAAATGTAACAGGAACTTTGGGAAAAAAAGAGGTGAAAATTGCGAGCAATTATTATCATGCTATGAAAATAAAGGTGAGGCATTTCTTCAAAGCATTGCGACAGGCAGTGAAACAGAGGCTCATCATCGTGATCCAGAAAGTGCATGGAATATCATCACAAAGCTTCACCTGTAAAAATAAAAATAAAAAAAATCCCATGCTTCAGTAAGAAAACTCACAGCTACAGTTTTTTAAGATGCACATTGTGTTATTCACATAGATTTCATAGCACCTGGTACCATTATTATCTCAGAGTGCTACACTGCAAGACTCAAATATTTTAAATATTTATTAAATATTTAAGCATGGAAAACAAGAAGGAAAATCATCTGCAACATAACAGCACTAGGCTTCACATTTCATGATCCGCACAGGAGGCAATTATAAAGTTGGATCCTACTGTCTTACTCCATCCATCATATAGTCCAGATTTGAATGGACTATATTTCATGGCCATGAAATTTCTACCTTCTCCCAAAATTGAAAGAATACCTTTGTGGGCATCAGTTTGACTCAAGTGAACAGGTGGAAAAGCCTTAGTTGGGGACACAAAATGTAAAGTTCTTTTGCAACAGTTTTAAGAAGCTTGTCCATTGTTGACAAACGTAATAGATGATAGTGATTAGTTGGAGAAGTAAATACAAGAAACAAAAGAGCTGATTTGAACGATTATTTTTCCATCTCATTTATTAAAATTGAAGTTTAATATTTAATAATAATAATATTTAATAATATCAGAGTTGGAAGGGACCTTGGAGGTCTTAGTCCAACCCCCTGTCCAGGCAGGAAACCCAACACCATTTCAGACAAATGGCTATCCAACATTTTCTTAAAAATTTCCAGTGTTGGAGCATTTACAACTTCTGCAGGCAAGTTGTTCCACTGATTAATTGTTCTGTCAGGAAATTTCTCCTTAGTTCTAGGTTGCTTCTCTCCTTGATTAGTTTCCACCCATTGCTTCTTGTTCTACTCTTAGGTGCTTTGGAGAATAGTTTGACTCCCTCTTCTTTGTGGCAACCCCTGAGATATTGGAACACTACTATCATGTCTCCCCTAGTCCTTCTTTTCATTAAACTAGGCTGCAACCGTTCTTCTATGTTTTAGCCTCCAGTCCCCTAATCATCTTCGTTGCTCTTTTCTGCACTCTTTCTAGAGTCTCAACATCCTTTTTACATCGTGGTGACCAAAACTGAATGCAATATTCCAAATGTGGCCTTACCAAGGCATTATAAAGTGGTATTAACAGTTCACGTGATCTTGATTCTATCCCTCTGTTTATAGAATAGAATAGAATAGAATAGAATTTTTATTGGCCAAGTGTGATTGGACACACAAGGAATTTGTCTTGGTGCATATGCTCTCAGTGTACATAAAAGAAAAGATACGTTCATCAAGGTACAACACTTACAACACAATTGATGATCAATATATCAATATAAATCATAAGGATTGCCAGCAACAAGTTATAGTCATACAGTCATAAGTGGAAAGAGATTGGTGATGGGAACTATGAAACGATTAATAGTAGTGCAGATTCAGTAAATAGTCTGACAGTGTTGAGGGAATTATTTGTTTAGCAGAGTGATGGCCTTCGGGAAAAAACTGTTCTTGTGTCTAGTTGTTCTGGTGTGCAGTGCTCTATAGCGTCGTTTTGAGGGTAGGAGTTGAAACAGTTTATGTCCAGGATGCGAGGGATCTGCAAATATTTTCACGGCTCTCCTCTTGATTCGTGCAGTATACAGGTCCTCAATGGAAGGCAAGTTGGTAGCAATTATTTTTTCTGCAGTTCTAATTATCCTCTGAAGTCTGTGTTTTTCTTGTTGGGTTGCAGAACCGAACCAGACAGTTATAGAGGTGCAAATGACAGACTCAATAATTCCTCTGTAGAACTGGGTCAGCAGCTCCTTGGGCAGTTTGAGCTTACTGAGTTGGCGCAGAAAGAACATTCTTTGTTGTCCTTTTTTAATGATGTTTTTGATGTTAGCTGTCCATTTGAGATCTTGCGATATGATAGAACCCAGAAATTTGAAGGTTTCTACTGTTGATACTGTGTTGTCAAGTATTGTGAGAGGTGGAAGTATGGAAGGGTTTTTCCTAAAATCTACCACCATTTCTACGGTTTTGAGTGCGTTCAGTTCCAGATTGTTTTGGTTGCACCACAAGGCTAGTCGTTCGACCTCTCGTCTATATGCGGATTCGTCATTGTCTCGAATGAGACCAATCACTGTTGTGTCATCTGCGAACTTCAGTAGCTTAACAAATGGATCATTGGAGATGCAGTCATTGGTATACAGAGAGAAGAGAAGTGGGGAGAGCACACAGCCTTGGGGGGCCCCTGTGCTAATTGTACAGGTATTTGATGTGATCTTGCTTAGCTTCACCTGCTGCTTCCTGTTTGTTAGGAATTTGTTTGTTATGCAGCCCAGAATTGTGTTGGCTTTTTTGGCAGCTGCTGCACACTGCTGGCTCATATCTAAATGGTTGTCCACTAGGACTCCAAGATCCCTCTCACAGTTACTACTATTGAGCAAGGTACCACATATCCGGTACCTGTGCATTTTGTTTTTTTGGCCTAAATGTAGAACCTTGCTTTTTTCACTGTTGAATTTCATTTTGTTAGATAGTGCCCAATATTCAAGTCTGTCAAGATCTTTCTGTGTCTTGAGCCTATCTTCTGGAGTGTTGGCTATTCCTGCCAGCTTGGTGTCATCTGCAAATTTGATGAGTTCCCCATCTATCACCTTATCCAAGTCATTGATGAAGATGTTGAAGAGTACTGGGCCTAAAATAGAGCCTTGGGGTACTCCACTGCATACTTCCCTCCATGTGGATGTAGTTCCATTGAGGACTACACGTTGAGTGCAGTTGGTCAGCCAGTTACAAATCCATCTGGTGGTGGTGCTGTCTAACCCACATTTTTCTACTTTATCTAGTAGTAGGTTATGGTCTACTTTATCAAATGCTTTACTGAAGTCCAAGTAAATTATATCGACAGCATTCCTCTGGTCCACTAATTTTGTCACTTTGTCAAAGAATGCAATAAGATTAGTCTGGCATGATCTGTTTTTGACAAACCCATATTGGCTTTTGGTTATTATTTTGTTTGCTTCTAGGTGTTCGGTGATTCGTTGCTTTAAAGTTATTTAGGACATCGTATTTTCTCTGGGAAACTTTACTTCTCAAAGCCGTTTTGAAGCTAAAATGCTGTCCTGAATTTCTTAATGAGATGCTGATGCAGCATCCAGATCAAAGAAAGAGGGAATCACTCAAAGTTGTGAGTTACTAGTAACAATTGAAAAGAGATTTTATAATTTGTGGACTGTTTTTGGAGTTTTTTGAACCAGCTGAGGCTTATATTCCAACTTTTTCTTTTCTGAAGAACTGAGAACTGCATTTCTGAAGAATGTTTATTATATTATCTTTGTTTTCTGGAAGGCACTCTATGTAGGGCTAGCTTAGAAAGCAATTTAGAAAACAGAATTAATGCAGAATATAGAATTCATTTTAACAGAAACAGCACTTAGACTTATATACCTCTTCACAGTGCTTTACAGCCCCCTCTAAGAGTCAGCATATTGTCCCCAACAAACTGGGTCCTAATTTTACCAACCTCGGAAAGATGGAAGACTGAGTCTACCTTGAGCAGGTAAGAATCAAACCGCCGAACTGCAGGCAGCCACAGAATTATCCTGCAGTACTGCATTCTAACCACTGCACTACCACGGCTCATCATGGGCATAAGGAGTTTGTAAATCCCTTATTGAAATAACTGCACTGGATTGCAGTTTGTTTCCAGATACATCTACCAGTTAGAGTTAGAAATGTTTACCTAGTGACAAGTTGAGATGGCAAACGTTTATTCTTCAGTAATATGATGCTGCCTGATGACATCTTAGTAAGTAATGCTTTAAAATACTAGTGATGAAACACTATACCTTTGAATAATTTAGGAAAAGGATATTTAGAGGACTCCTTCGGCTAGAAAAAACTGTCCATTTTTAACATTGTTGCTATTTTGTTATGAGCTACCTATATAAACGTGAAAAATCATGAAGTAGAACTTTTAAAAAGAAGAATCTGATGTCTGCTTAATTAATCACTTAATGCTCTGTCTTCTTCTCTGCTAACCTGCAGTTAAAAATGCTAAGTATGAACAAATTGGAACCTCATTTGCTTTTCTCATTCATGCCAAGTCAGCATTGCTATTCTGAAAAACAAAACAACTCAGAACTCTGCTTGCTTGCAAATTTCTTCACCATTTCACTACTGCAAAAGAGCAAACCTTTTCCTGGAATCTATGCAAAGGACCTGTTGAGGGATGTTTGAATAAAAGTTTTCACATAATAGTTCTCTTGAACAGCTATTGATAAACTACACCAGTTTCCCAAACCTGACCACTTTAAGATGTGTAGACTTCAATTCCCAGAATTCCTGACCTAGTATGGGTCTTAAAGTTAAACACATCTTAAAATGGCCAAGTTTGAAAAACTAGACTGTTGTTTCTTAAAAAATGACCTGGCCAAGCTAGGTCTCATTAACAACATTTGTGTAGACTATGCTTCACTGTTATGTTTGTTCTGGTTATCTGTACTATGCCTATGAATGGCAAGTAGAATATGCATGGAGATAATACGACATGGAGAAAAAAATCTCTGTGCTTCATTACTGTAATCTGTAGTATATTTTTCCAATCGTTGAAAAGTCAGTTTGTTTCAATGCCCTTTCCCACAACCCTCATTATTTGAGAGGCAAATATTTAAAATACAAGAATTTCAATAAATAGTTCAAGTTAATACTTAAGTAACAGGCTTGCTGCATATAGGACCAAATTATACTTACCAAAATAATGTTCTATCACTGTTCATCATCATTCTACATCCTTTAAATGTTCACTTTAGCTCTTTTTAAAAGACTTTGATAGTTAAAGGTCATTGTTTTAGCTTTAGAAAAGCACTCCAGGCAATCATTTCCAAAGAGTTATGTGCACCTATCAGTTCTATTCATGCACTCTACTAAAGATTTAGCTTTTTAGTACTTCTTACAATGGGCAAAAGCCAAAAGACTGCAAATAAGGACATTTTGCCTAATGTTTTGCAGTGCCTAAGGAACATCATATCCCCTGAGATCTTTGCTGACCTTTTATAAAGTTCTGGCTCTTTCCCCAGAAATTAGGCATGAGTATTGTAGTAGTATCACTGCTTGTTGGGTTTTGTTTTATGCATATGGGTTTATTAATTTTTAGTTATTTTATTTTATTTATTTATTTATTTATTATTTCAATTTCTATACCGCCCTTCTCCTGAAGGACTCAGGGCAGTTTACAGCCAACTAAGAACAACAAATATAAAAATTAAAAACAAATCTAAAAGATTAATTTAAATAGGCTGAAAATTCTAAAAACTATTTAAAAACCCCATTAAAAAACTATTAGGCCAGTCCTGCACGATGAAATAAAAGAGTCTTCAACTCACGCCGGAAGGCCCGGAGCTCAGGGAGTTGCCGTATCCCTGGGGGTAGCTCGTTTCAGAGGGCTGGAGCCCTCGCAGAGAAGGCCCTCCCCCTGGGGGTCGCCAGTTGACATTGTCTGGCCGACGGCACTCTTGAGGAGACCCTCTCTGTGGGAGCGCACTGGTTGATGGGAGGCCACCAGTAGCAGCAGGTGGTCCCGTAAGTAACCCGGTCCTAAGCCATGGAGCGCTTTAAAGGTGATAACCAACACCTTGAATTGCACCCGGAAGGCAACCGGAAGCCAGTGCAGCCTGCGCAGGATAGGTATTATATGGGAGCTTTGAGCCGCTCCCTCAATCACCCGCGCGGCCGCATTCTGGACCAATTGAAGCCTCCAGGTACTCATTTATGGTATTGATGCTAGTCTCCCAGAATTGGGAGGCCAATTGCGAGTGGCTATGTAAATCTGTTTAATAATTTTCTTCACATTGTCAAAAGCAGATTTTAAACAAAATCTATTATTGACAATTCTGTACCGGCTATTCAAAACCTCAGGACATGATAATTCGGTTTGGAGGACTTATTGGGCTTCTGTGGACGTTTTAAGCCTGATGAAGGCTAATACCACATTTTTTTAATTGTGTTCTGTTGAAATTTATTTTAGTGGTTACTAATGAAATAGATCAGGAAAATTGGAAGGACATTAGTCCCATAAAGAGCAATATGATATCCACAAAAGAGGGGGGTGTTATGTGCAATTTATGTTTTAAAAAAAGATAAGCGCTTCAATTGCATAGTTGTGCCATCTTCATTTTATGTGAATGCCTCTAAAAGTTTCTGTTCTATATTCTACTTTTAAAAGGTTTCAGTATAATCTTTCTACTATTAACACCTTTACCTCTAAAATCCTATCTTTTACCTTAGCTGTAGGTTTTTCAAAGATTTCTCTGATTTTTAAAGAACATCTCTTACATGTTATTTTATTCTAGCTGCTGAACTTGATTATCTTTCCTTGATGTTTCTTGTTTAATATTGATACTCTCTGTTAAGTCACTGTACATTATTGTACATGTTCTGGTTGCCCAAAGCTTTCATCCCTTGCCTTTCCCTGACTATTATCGCTTGTTCTCGTTTTCTTTATTGCTTCTGTTTTCTTCCCACCACCACGCCCCATTCCTCCAGACTCATAGTCACAGCCTACATCTTAACTTTTTTTTACCTTGCCCCACTTGAATCAGTGCATTGCACTGCATTTCCATGAGATTTATACAATGTTCTTACAATTAACTTCGCAATATATCAGTTTGTAAAAATATCCTTCTGTGTGGATTGCTTCATATTTTGCTGGACTTCCTGAAAGACTTATCCTAAGCTGCCTTTTGCTCTGCAATGTACTTTCCAGGCGCAATGAATGATTGTTAATTGAAGTCTCATTCTCACGTTACATAACAGTAATAAACTAATAATGAAGAACTACCATATCACAAACATTTTGGAGGTTCTTGAGGACTTCAAGGAACGTGGTCAGTGAGGCAACCATTTGGGATAATGATGTTTGTGCAGTAGAGGAGTGGTTTAGGTTAGAGAGCAGTTTATTTTCACAAACAAAAAATTGCATGGCCCCAAATTTGCTAGTAATTACCAGCAGTGTGACCTGGAGATGTTCTAGGAGTTCCAGAAATTGGTTGGAGGCCTTAAATGGCCCATAGGCTCCCGGTCTCTGATCGTACTTTAATCAATCAACAGATGGAAGCATGAAAAGCAGATGCCAAAAAAGCAGCATGTAGTACATTTAACCTCCCTTGTTTAAAACTAAGAAAGACTTTAAGTTTCACATATTGATTCAGAACAAGCAGCCAAATAAACAGATTTCTATTAATTTCGTACTCACTAAATGCAGCATTAGTTTCTGAACTTTGCAAGAGGAACATTAGTCCGAATGGCCTGAATGGAGACAATACTTCAACCATGCATATCTGAAATCAGCTGCCCCGTTTCTGCCTTTTTAGCAGTAAAAGAAAATGTTCTTCCTTCCATAGGCAATATGATTCTAACTTCTATACGTGGCCAAAAAAGGAGGAAACACTTTGCTGGGTATTGAAACTTTGCATTCAAGCATGGGATCTGTCAAGCCTACACAGATGGCTGATGATATTTACCTTGTTTTGTTCAAGACACAAGCACAAAGCTTCAGATAAATAAGAATCTAATGGTTGTATTAAATTAATTATTTAACAACCAAGAATTAATGTTTCAAGGCAAATAGGGATAAAAAAGTTTTCCATTTACCAAGGGGAATCTGCGTATCTTGCAAAGAAAGGAAACAATTCTGAGTCGAAATGCTGGATTTTATCATTCCCAAATGGAAGACTAACCATTGTTTTGTAGAATCATAGAGACAGAAGGGACCCTTTCAGCCATCAATTTCAATCCCCCATTCAGTGCACGAGCCCAAATTAAATTATCCCCCACAGATGGCTGCCCAGTTTCTGCTTCGATACATCTAGTGCAGAAAAGTCCACCATCTCTGCATAACTGATTCCTGTTTTACACTCTTCATCTTTCTTAACACTGAATAAGAATTGCCTCCTTGTAATTCTGAGCATTATTCCGTGTTTTAATTTTTGATTGTTTTCCGCGTTACAATTCTTCAGATACCCGAACAAAGCTGTCTGCAATAGGGGAGCCAAATGGTTGCATCTACTGTTTGGACCCCTTGATCCTCTTTTGTGGACAACTCTACATAGAACACTATCATGTAAGCCACTAGTCCTCCTCTAGAGCTAAATCATACTAAATCCTTTTTTCAATTAATCTCTTTTAAAAATAGGACAATTTAATACTATTTCTGTATTGGGTAGAATTACAGATCCTCCTAACGCTCTGAGATTATATCTTGAGGCAATAATGACCTAAAACAGTGGTTCTCAACCTATTGTCGTGGACCCCTTGGGGCCCGCAACGTCATCATAGGGGATCCACGAAGACTTGAAGAAATGTTATGATTTAAATCTTGAGTTATGTCTTGGTGGTCCGTGGCCATGATCCATGGCCACAAAAGGTATTTGTGGGGGGGTCCATGGTGGAGAAAACATTGAGAACCACTGGCCTAAGACTTTTCCCTCCCATCTTCTCTCTTTTTATTGGTTTTTAAGTATCCTGCCAGAGGAAGAATTTCAAGAAATCAGAATATTTGCAGCTCATTTGTAAATCTTCTGTCAGGCCAATTTCAATATGGATTTTTAGATGGTGAACTATTTAAGAAAACTGAATGGATTTTGTTTTCCTTATCTGAGTAGGCAAATATCAGACAGAGTCAACAGAGACACAGGCAGCTTGATGCCAGCTCAGCTTGGTGATGGTCATTTTGACTACATAATTGGACTGATAGATTAATGCAATTTTGCTACAGCATAATCATATACTAAAAATGTGTGTGTGTGTGTTTGTGTGTAATTCTTTTATTTAGTCAAGCTCAGAACAGCCCATTAGTTTTGTCACTGATCTCATTTATATAACACTAGGGTAAGCTTTTCAAAGAAGGCAGCCTATGGAGAAAATGCAGTATAACGAGAAACAGATCTAGCTATTACACAAGCCAATATGACATCAAGCCAGAAACGAATCATGAGGATTCTCAATGCTTCCAAAACATCTCAGTAAAACATTTGGCAAACAACCCTTTCAGAACTAAAGGGATTATCTTTTAATGTATATGAGACTTGATCTTCAAAGCCAAAAAATATTGTGGCTGTTATCATCTTTACTGAGCTATAATTCTGTTAGCTGCCTAGAATCACCGTTGCAAGATGGGTGGCTAGAATAGAATAGAATAGAGTAGAATAGAATAGAATAGAATAGAATAGAATAGAATAGAATAGAATAGAATAGAATAGAATAGAATAGAATAGAATAGAATAGATTCTTTATTGGCCAAGTGTGATTGGACACACAAGGAATTTGTCTTGGTGCATATGCTCTCAGTGTACATAAAAGAAAAGATACATTTGGCAAGAATCATAAGATACAACCCTTAATGATAGTCATAGGATACAAATAAGCAATCGAATCATATTAGGAAACAATATAAATCGTAAGGATACCAGCAACAAGGTTACAGTCATACAGTCATAAGTGGAGGAAGATGGGTGATAGAAAGGATAAGAAGATTAATAGTAGTGCAGACTTAGTAAATAGTTTGACAGTGTTGAGGGAATTATTCTATATAACTATATAAATTCATCAGAATAAATAACATGAATAAATTATGCAAAATAGATATAATTGGGTTTTCTGTTGCATTTACTTGAAAACAAACTTTTAAAAAGTTGACTGAATGCAATTTCTATTAACTTAAAATAAATGTTAAAAAGTAGTACGTCACAGAAAGACTAATGGAGCTTTGAACCAACTTCCAGTGGAGGTCAGTGGGTTAATCATCAGTAACTCAATTTATATATGCTTGGAATAAACACATATCCATTATCTGACAAAATTAAAAATAAATTAATAAAATATAACAATAATGAATAAAAATAATGAATAAACTTAAAAGAAAAAAAAAACAAAGTCAAAGGGCAGATTCTATCTGCACTAGGTCTTTTTTCTGTTGTCAGTTTTCTATATTTCTGTGTAAACCCTCAATCAGATATCTTAGTGTTAAACCTGCAAAATTTCACAACCTGGTTCATACAATATTATTCTAAGACACAATTTGTCATGTACCGGCAATGCTAGGGCCAACTGGCTAGACTCATCAATTTGCTAATTAAAGTAATTGAATTCACATATTAAGGCAAAAACGTACAAATCACATTTAAGGAAACTATCAGAACCATATGATGTTTTCAAGATTTGGCATATCAATATAAAGTTAATTATGTTGATGTATCATCATAAAACACAATGTTGTGTCAACAGAATACATATACTTAAATATGAAATTACAATCAGAGATTCCATTATTCCATTCCATTATTCCATTTCCGGCTCGTCATCGACAGCTGCTCGGGAGTTCACGGCTTCCATGACGGCCTTGGACCTGACTCAAGTAGTTGATGGCCCTACTCACATTGGGGGTGGCACTCTGGATCTGATTTTTATCTCTGGTCAGTGGCTGAGAGATCTGGATTTGAAGGAAATAGTTATTGAACCTCTGTCATGGTCAGATCACTCTCTTCTTCGCCTGGACTTTCTGACCGCCACTCAACACCGCAGGGAGACGGAGCCAGTACGCTGGTTCCGTCCCAGGCGCCTGATGGACCCTGAGAGGTTCCGGACGGAGCTTGGGCCATTTCCTGAGGGTCTGGCTCACGACACGGCTGAGGAACTAGTTGCGGCCTGGGAACGGGCCGCGGCGGGGGCCTTAGATCGTGTCGTGCCTTTGCGGCCTCTGACCCGGCGCAGGTCCCAAACGGCTCCTTGGTTCTCCGAGGAGCTGAGGGGATGAAGCGCCGGAGAAGACGCCTGAGAGTTCTTGGAGGTCCAGCCGCCCGAGGCTGATCGACACTAGTGAAGTCCTATACTAGGACTTACCTAGTGGCACTGAGGAAGCGAGGCGTTGCTACGCCTCCTCCCTCATTGCGCCGGCAGATAACCGCCCAGCCGCCCTGTTTCGGGTGACCTGCCCTCCTTCATCAGGGGAGCGGATGACCCGCTGCAGGACGTGCTGAGGAGTTTAACGGTTATCTATACGATAAAATCGCTCAGCTCGGGACGGTTTGGACCAAAATTGCAGTGGCCCAGGGAGGCGCCCGAGGGTGGTCTTGGTGATATTTTATGGGATGAGTTTGACCCTGTGGCTCCCGAGGACATGGACAGGTTGTTGGGTAGGTTGAATGCCACCACATGTTTACTGGACCCGTGCCTCCTGGCTGGTGCTGGCCACCCAGGAGGTGACACGAGGCTGGCTCCAGGCACCACGAGCGCTTCCTTGGTGGAGGAGTCTTCCGGCCGCCTTGAAAGAGGCGGTGGTGAGACCCTCCTCAAGAAGCCTGCCTTGGACCCAGCTGTTTTAGGTAATTATCGTCGTCTCCAACCCGCCGCGAAGGTTGTAGAGAGTATGGTGGCATATCAGTTTCCTTACACCTGGATGAAACTGTCTATCTAGACCTGCTCCAGTCCGGTTTCCGCCCGGTTACAGCACGGAGACGGCTTTGGTCACAGGATGATCTCTGAGGGCCAGGGATAGGGGTGTTCCTCTGCCCTGGTCCTATTAGACCTCTCAGCGGCTTTTGATACCATCGACCATGGTATCCTGCTGCGCCGGTTGGAGGATTGGGAGTGGAGGCACCGTTTATCGGTGGTTCTCCTCCTATCTCTCCGATCGGTCGCAGACGGTGTTGACGGGGGCAGAGGTCGGCCCGAGGCGCCTCACTTGTGGTGCCGCAGGGTCGATTCTCTCGCCTTTGTTCAACATCTATATGAAGCCGCTGGGTGAGATCATCAGTGGCTTCGTGTGAGGTACCAGCTGTACGCTGATGACACCCAGCTGTACTTTTCCACACCGGCCACCCCAATGAAGCTATTGAAGTGCTGTCCCGTGTCTGGAAGCCGACGGGTCTGGATGGGGAGAAACAGGCTCAAGCTCAATCCTCCAAGACAGAGTGGCTGTGGATGCCGGCATCCCGGTACAGTCAGCTGCAACCGCTGCTGACTGTTGGGGCGAGTCATTGGCCCCGACGGAGAGGGTGCGACACTTGGGCGCCCCCCTGGATGAACGGCTGTCCTTTGAAGATCATTTGGTGGCCGTCTCCAGGAGAGCTTTTTACCAGGTTCGCCTGGTACGCCAGTTGCGCCCCTTTCTGGACCGGGATGCCCTATGCACGGTCACTCACGCCTCGTGACGCCTCGCCTGGATTACTGCAATGCTCTCTACATGGGGCTCCCTTGAAGGGCATCCGAGACTGCAGTTAGTCCAGAATGCGGCTGCGCTGGTGATAGAAGGAGCCTCGTGGCTCCCGGTGACACCTATCCTGCGCAGACTGCACTGGCTACCTGTGGCCTTCCGGTGCGCTTCAAGGTGTTGGTGACCACCTTTAAAGCGCCCATGGCATAGGGCCGGGCTATTTACGGGACCGCCTTCTGCTACCGAATACCTCTCACCGACCTGCGCCTCACAGAGAGGGACTCTCAGGGTGCCGCCAGCTAGGCAGTGCTGCCTGGCACGCCCAGGAAGGGCCTTCTCTGTGGGGCTCCCGCCTCTGGAACGAGCTCCCCAGGACTTCGCCAACTCTCGGACCTTAGAACCTTCCGTCGTGAGCTTAAAACACACTTATTTAGGTGCAGGACTGGACTAGGTTTTTAGATTTTAAATTTTGAAATTTTAAATTTTATATTGATTTTAATTGGTTTTGGTAATCAGGCTGGTTAGAATAAGTTTTTTATTAGTGTTTTAATCTGTATTTATATGTTCTTTTTATATGCCTGTTAACCGCCCTGAGTCCCTCGGGAGATAGGGCGGTATACAAATGTGATCAATAAATAAATAAAAATAAATAAATAAATTTAATAGACTTTTCTTAATACCACAATCCTGGAAGTTCCAGGTACTAACACCAGTACCAAACAGTACCCTCAAAAAGGCTGAACTGCACTCTCATGTAGAATAATATATTTGTTATGATATAAAGGCCAGCTGGTTTCAAGAGAATAGTGGAGTAGATAGTGGAGAAAGCCTTTTAGAGGCAGAGATCAAGGGAGCTAAACTCTTCCTATGTAAAATTCAGAATAGAAAAGGAAGGATAGTGATGTTGCTAGGCCAATGAACATAATTTTGTGCTTTCCATCAAAATTGTGATAACTCTTTCCTAGGGCCAGTTCTGTGCTTAGCCTTAAAATAAGCGCTTGCAGCTCCCTAGCAAATTACATACAGTTTAGCTTCTTACTAATTTCCAAAAGCTTTTTGTAAGTGATCAGTACAGGTCTCTGGTAAGAATTATCTGTCTGCTGTTTGGGAAATAGAAAAGAGGCTACAAGCTGATATACCTATCCTCACCTATTATTTGTTTATTTATTTATTTATTTTATTTATTTTATTTTATTTATTTATTTTGTCACAATATATGTAAGTATCATACAGAAAGGTTATATAGTATATAAACATATATGAGTAAATAATAGGAGGTATAAGCATATATATATATATAGGAAGAAGAAAAGAAAAACAATAGGACAGGAACGGTAGGTACGTTTGTGCGCTTATGCACGCCCCTTATGGTCCTCTTAGGAATGGGGTGAGGTCAATAGTAGAAAGTTTTAGGATAAAGTTTTTAGGATTACGGGAAGAGACCACAGAGTCAGGTAAAGTATTCCAAACACTGATGATTCTGTTACAGAAGTCATATTTTCTGCAATCTAGATTAAAGCAGTTGACATTAAGTTTAAATCTATTGGTTGCTCTTGTATTATTGCAATTAAAGCTGAAGTAGTCTTTAACAGGAAGGACATTACAATAGATGATTCTATGAGTTAAACTTAGGTCTTGTCGAAGGCGACGGAGTTCCAAGTTTTCTAAGCCTAGTATTTCAAGTCTAGTGGGATAAGGTATTTTGTTGTTTACAGAGGAATGGAGAACTCTTCTTGTAAAATATTTCTGGACACGTTCAATTGTATTGATGTCAGAGATATGGTGAGGGTTCCAAACAGGTGAGCTGTATTCTAGAATTGGTCTAGCAAATGTTTTATATGCTCTGGTTAGTAGTGTAGTGTTTTTGGAAAAGAAGCTACGCAAGATTAGGTTTACAACTCTTAGAGCCTTTTTTGCTATGTATGTTTAGCCCCTTGGCATGTAGGGGGAGATCTAAGGAATGTGGCCTTTGATAAAAGGATAACTTACCCCCTGCCTTAATTGATACTGAAAATCAGGAGTCTGGGAACACCTTTTCAGACTAACACATTTTATTAAAAAGCACACATTTTCATGAACTTATGCCTTTTAATACAATGTGTTAGCTTGAACAGGTGCTACTGGACTTATGATTTTTTGCCTACCAAAAACTAACCTGCCTCTCCTCCTATAATGGTTGTGCCACAATGTGACACACTACTTTAAGCCAAGGTTGAGAAACACTGCCCTAATCAATTTGAAATCCTGTTCAAGTATTTAGAATCTATCAGCTTAAGTACTCAATAATTCTTCTGAAATTTAGGAAGGCATAAAGATCCATTGTCATACTAGCTTATCAAATTGCTGTCATGCTGACTTTTCTATTAATGAGGTTATAACGGTAATTTGGAGGGTACAATGCCAGTTGTGTCCACTGAATTTCACACATAATTTCTTAAAAATAAAAAACAACAAAAACAAAGCTAATATTTATTAATCTTTCCCGTAGGAAGCAAATGTTTCTATATATTTTACTGTCTTAAATCTCTGTTAGGTTATTCCTGGTTGACACTGAATAAAAGACTGATCCCAAAATATGCCCATCAAATTCATCATGCATTGCAACATGAAACTTGACTGGAATAATTGACTACATAAGAATGAGCAAATTTATCTAAGAAAAATATGCTGATTTGTGGATGTTCATCCACTTTGTCTGTTACCTTGGTTTGTAGTTTGGATATTAATGGAAAAAAGAATGTAACAAAAAGGATGTCTTCTAAAGACAGCATCATGTTATGTTTCTCCTTTTACAGAAATTTATGTTACACGGTCATGGGCTAAACTTAATGTAACATGATACATTAAAAACTGCACATCAGGATTACAAAATGTGTCAGAGCAATGAGTTGTTATATCAGATCTCTCTTCATCTATGAGAAGAGCCCTTTAGTAAATCATTCACAAAAGAATGCATTCACTCTTTAATGCATGTACATAAATTCCATTCTCCTTTGCTTCCCCTCACCCTGTTCTGAGAGTCTCTATCAATTGGAAATGAGTTAGGAAATAATGTTGATATTTTCACCCCACACATAGAAATAGCACCAGTCTTTCTGTGCAGGCACAAATGAATATAGATGCACTGCCTAACTCACTAAATGGCAAATCGTCATATTTAAACAAATTTAGATATTATCCCTAATACATGGAAGCTACTTCCCTGTGCCTGATTAGTTCTTGACTTATATTTTTCTACTCCAACAATACATGTAAGAGTCAATGGAAAGGGAATTGGTGTTGATACTGTAGGAAATGTTTGTTCCATTAGCTCCTACCAAAGAATTGGCCATTTATTTACACGTTCACCCACCAAGGTTGTTATTCATAAACAGCTTATGTCTATTAGAATGTTGAAAGCAGTGGTGTCAAACTGGCCTAAAATTTTATAAAATTTTATTGGGGTTATTTATATTTTAATATTTTAATTCGTTTTAAATTTGGCCACCTTATAATATGTTTGTTTTAATTTCTTTTACTATTTATACTGTGATTTTTTACTTGGCTGTACACCGCCCTGAGTTCTTCGGGAGAAGGGCGGTATAAAAATTGAATAAAATAAATAAATAAATAAATAAACTCACAGCGTCACGGTGTTGTATCGCAACTTTTTCCTCCTTTGCTAAAATAGGTGGGTGTGGCTAGCGCGTGATGCATTCTGGCCAGGAGCTGTGAGTTTGACACCCCTGGTCTAAAGGATACCTGATCTCCCTAGAAAATTAATACAATGGTGCACCAGACCTGTGAAATATTATGGCTAAGCCATACTGTAGTGGTTTTGGGATTGGCTTGTTTAATTGTATGAATCTAGCCTTGCAAACAAGTTTTATACTTTATGTATGAAATCATTCATTGTAAATTGTTGGACAGATGGTTGGCAAAACAAATTTTTCAGCCATCTTAGAGAAATGAGGCTGTAATTAGGGTGGATATCATTACAAAGATTTAATGTAAATGAAGGAAAATTCTGTCCCTACAAGCCACCTTGCTGACATCTTCACAATAAATGTTTAATCTGTTTTAAGAAGAATGCCAAAAATGCTAGTTTCTAAAGATTCCCATGAGGACAGAGCACATCCAGAACCAGAGACAATCCTTTCTACCTCTAAGATGGAAAGCAAATTTAGAAGCAAATGATTGGCTAAATCTTCAAGCAAATGGTTGGCTAAATCTTCAAGCAAAAGTTATTCATTTCCCATTCCCACTGAAGTCAGAGGGGAGAGAGATTTTTCTGTGTTTTCTCTGAGAGCGGCAACTAGGTTTGGAAAAGGAAAGAAAGGAATTTTTTTGTGAGATAAAATCTTCCAGGAGGCAGGCAGGCAGGAATCGAAAGCATACCAATTTTAAAATAGAATAAGTAGATGAAACAGAGGAAGGCTTCAGTTTTATTTTGTATATGCTCAAATCAAGCCTTATTTGGTTTTATTGAAGAATGTCTTTCTCTTGTTCTGTACACTTATCTCTAAATTGTAGAGTTAAATATGTACCGTAATAACAAAAGGGCTCTCCCTTTGGAACCATTGGTCCTAATTACCACAGTGTTATTTTCAGTGGTTCTGGAAAATCCTCTGCCCAAAGATTAGATAGGTGAACAGTTAGACAGAACTGGATAATGCTAATCAAGAATTTCCAAATTGTTTCAAGCTGTAGAGCCTGTTAAAGGTAAAAGTTTCCCCCGTCCAATCATTTCCAACTCTAGGGAGTGATGCTCATCTCCGTTATCTTAACCCAAAAATAAATTTTAAAAAATTCCAAATGCTTTGGTCAAGTGGGCTGTGATTTCTAAGTATCGGTTGACAAGAGTCATGGTTATAGTATTGAGAAAGCAACAAAGAATATGTGATCTTAATGCATGTTCATTTTTCATCTGATGCTAGTTTTGTATGTAGCAAAGGTGGTCTGGAGACTGTTGTTGCTGTTATTTACTTATTGTGGTTAAAGCAAGGCCTATCTGACTCTACAGCAACCTATCACATGTAATGCATTTGAGGTGCTTTAGAGGGCAGGAACTTTTACACTGCCTCATAACTTGTTCTTTTTAATAGAAGATGCCAGAGTTGTGCTCATAGACAAGCTATAAATTTCCCAGGCTGTAGGTAGTATTTTCAGTAGTGTAGTTAACTGGAATTAATACATAGGCAATGCTTCATTCTGCATAAGACCCAAGGAGGTACTGCCATCTCAGTCCAACCAGAATAAATTGTTCTTAGAACTGTCCTCTCCAGCTCATCTAAAACTTGTTTCAGAAAAAAATGTTGTGATAACTTTTTAAATCTTTCTGGCTTCCAGAACGAACTATACTTTAATGCAGGAATTTTCAACTAGCTACAGGTACCGGAACAGACTTGTAAGTGGATCACAAGCTTCCTAACAAACAGGAAGCAGCAGGTGAAGCTAAGCAAGATCACATCGAATACCTGTACAATTAGCACAGGGGCGCCCCAAGGCTGTGTGCTCTCCCCACTTCTCTTCTCTCTGTATACCAATGACTGCATCTCCAATGATCCATCAGTTAAGCTACTGAAGTTCGCAGATGACACAACAGTGATTGGTCTCATTCGAGACAATGACGAATCCGCATATAGACGAGAGGTCGAACGACTAGCCTTGTGGTGCAACCAAAACAATCTGGAACTGAACACACTCAAAACCGTAGAAATGGTGGTAGACTTTAGGAAAAACCCTTCCATACTTCCACCTCTCACAATACTTGACAACACAGTATCAACAGTAGAAACCTTCAAATTTCTGGGTTCTATCATATCGCAAGATCTCAAATGGACAGCTAACATCAAAACATCATTAAAAAAGGACAACAAAGAATGTTCTTTCTGCGCCAACTCAGTAAGCTCAAACTGCCCAAGGAGCTGCTGATCCAATTCTACAGAGGAATTATTGAGTCTGTCATTTGCACCTCTATAACTGTCTGGTTCGGTTCTGCAACCCAACAAGAAAAACACAGACTTCAGAGGATAATTAGAACTGCAGAAAAAATAATTGCTACCAACTTGCCTTCCATTGAGGACCTGTATACTGCACGAATCAAGAAGAGGGCCGTGAAAATATTTGCAGATCCTCGCATCCTGGACATAAACTGTTTCAACTCCTACCCTCAAAACGACGCTATAGAGCACTGCACACCAGAACAACTAGACACAAGAACAGTTTTTTCCCGAAGGCCATCACTCTGCTAAACAAATAATTCCCTCAACACTGTCAGACTATTTACTGAATCTGCACTACTATTAATCGTTTCATAGCTCCCATCACCAATCTCTTTCCACTTATGACTGTATGACTATAACTTGTTGCTGGCAATCCTTATGATTTATATTGATATATTGATCATCAATTGTGTTGTAAATGTTGTACCTTGATGAACGTATCTTTTCTTTTATGTACACTGAGAGCATATGCACCAAGACAAATTCCTTGTGTGTCCAATCACACTTGGCCAATAAAATTCTATTCTATTCTATTCTATTCTATTCTATTCTATTCTATTCTATGTTCTTCAGAAACCTGATAGGATTCTATAAGAAACTAATGGCAAAAAGGGGCAAGTTTTCTAAAGCACAGTGTGTGGGGGAGAGCCACTAGTACCTATGGCAACTGATTGTCCTTATGTGTGTCCGAGAGGCACATAGCAGCAGGAGTCTGAGAATCTACACACATACACCACCCATTCACCCCCGCTTTTTCTCCTTCCACCTGGAAAAAACATTGAACTTTTTTTTTCTTTTGCTTTAAGGAAATGGAGCTTGTCCATCACTAATTTATTTATTTATTTTGTCACAACAATATATGTAACTATCATACAGAAAGGTTATATAGTATATAAAGGTATAGAAGAAAAGAAAAACAATAGGACAGGAACGGTAGGCACGTTTGTGCGCTTATGCACGTCCCTTATGGTCCTCTTAGGAATGGGGTGAGGTCAATAGTAGAAAGTTTTTGGTTAAAGCTTTTAGAATTATGAGAAGAGACCACAGAGTCAGGTAAAGTATTCCAAGCACTGATGATTCTGTTACAGAAGTCATATTTTCTGCAATCTAGATTAAAGCGGTTGACATTAAGTTTAAATCTATTGGTTGCTCTTGTATTATTGCAATTAAAGCTGAAGTAGTCTTTGACAGGAAGGACATTACAATAGATGATTCTATGAGTTAAACTTAGTAGATATGGTATCTACCAGGCTTTATTGCTTTTAAAGATATGCTATATTGCTTTTAAAGATATGCTATAATGCCAAGCATCATCCTCTAATCCAATTATACTTGCATAAATGCCTCTCAGATCCACACAGAACCCATAAATAATGTTAATTTTAAAAAAGGATATTTACAGACCATTGTTTTGAAGTGCCTTCATCTGCTTTGAAAAAGAAACGAAAGGTAGGAATTTGAGAGAACATATTGGAGAGCTATAGGTGTAAGAGAGAGTAACACTCATTTAATTTTGTGTATTGTATGCCTAACTGATCTTGGTTAATCTGACAAATTTAAACAAGATTGGCCCTTGATAGCATTTGTATGGAAAGCCAGGAAAACCTAAGGCAGGTACAGCAAGCCTTAGTACAGTTAACAAACCGGGAGCTAGACAAAAAGGAGGAAAAATAAAGAATACTGCCCCTTGAAGTTGCCAAGGTTTAAAACTCTGAGCTATACTTTTATAGCCTAAATTTTATTTGGAATCCCACTTCACAGAATCAGAAGTATTGTACTTACATCTGACTAGATATTACGAAATTGTGCTGTTACCCTATACTTACCCTGTCTCATACAAGGATCTGGTGGAATTCTGTTACCCATCCTCCATTTACAATTATCAGGATTTTCAAAAGTGAAAAAATGGAACAAAGGCAGTTTTTAAAAATAAGACCATTCTAAATATAGTGCTTGCAATTCTTGAGTTATTGCTATTGGCAACATTAAATCATTATATTTCTGTATTTGCGTTTAGGAGCCTGCTTATAACTTTAGGTTGACGTTGAATGAATTCCACCACTGAAGCATGACTAACAAACCGTGATTCAGCAAACTACGGTGTAGTACCAAGACTTGTATTTTTCTCTAAGGCGATCTATTATTACCGTAGTGGGGTAAGATTTGGGACTTACAACATCAAACTGCTCTTCCGCAGTTTATTTTTTATTTGGGCAGAACGAGATTTGCAGTAGAACAGCTCCAGGGGGAAGAAGCTTATTTTCCAAAGATCATCCATCATTTCCTATCCTTGCCTCTAAATTCTCTTTCTCTCTCCCCCCCCCTTCTTCAGTGGTACAGTCCACTGAGAGGCGGAGGCAATAATCCTAGGGAATACGTTTATGTCGCGCATGCGCTTTACCCTTTGAACGCTGGCTTGCTGTTGGTCGTGGGGTTTCTCTTCCCTTGTTACCTGTTTTATATCAGCTTTTCGTTTCGTCGCCGCTGCTGGACCTTTTCGCTTACTCCCCCCGTCTCCCCATGGCCGACCCTCGCGTCAGACAGATCAAAATAAAAACAGGCGTAGTAAAACGGTGAGTATTTGAAGAGGAGGGCCTCGTACCCCGAGGGAGCCTGGCATGGGGAGGTGAAGTTGCTTTTTCCAGGCGGCGAGTGAAATTCTCAAGGCCGCGATTTAACTGCCTTATACCGACACGTTGGCTAGAGGAGGAGGAAGCAGCATCAACTTGTTATATGGCCCTTATGTGCGTGTATATTAGGTCGGGTTTTTTTTTTTTGCTCGACCACTTTCCCTGCGTACAACAGTCCTGCGAGGAGGGTTAAATTAAGAGACGTTGATTGGTCGGTGGCCGAGTGTGAAATTGAACCTGTCGCTCCCATTTCTAGGTTTGTTCGCTAAGCAAATTTGAATTTTTCCCCTTCCACCTTTTGCTTTAAAGACAAGGCCTGTTTTCATGGGCAGGTTCTATTTAGCAGCGAGAGAATATGCAGTTATTATGAAGTGGTATAGGGTTTTCCTGCCTAAGGAGGGGGTTGGATTAGAAGACCTCCAAAGTCCCATCCAACTCTGTTATTCTATTTCTGTCCCTGTCCCTTCCATCCCTATCCCTGCCCTATTCATATACTGTTTTGTAGACACAGCTTTGGTGATTATCCACAGCTTAAATACATATTTGTTTCCCCGACAACTGAGAAGGTAAATGGAGCCTTTGATGACCTGCAGCTGTCTGGATAGACTGAACTACCATTTCCCCCCACTGATTGTGCTGTCTTTATAGAGACAAAATGTTATTCCAGTGTATCTGAAGGGTCATAGAGAAGCTAGCTGGTCCAGAATGCTTTTTCTACTTAATACCTGTATTAAATGTATAGTCCAGATTCTTTGCCACAGTTACTAATGATGATTGGAGTACATCCGCAAAAGTTGCTTGATTCACAAATGTCAGTTGTAATCTATCCACACTTTTTCTTGTGATTTTTGTTTGCATAGTTACAGCTAACTGTTATTCCATGTTCATTTAAATGTGTATAATACAATAGTCAAAACATATTTCCAACTGTAAATGAACTGGCTTCCAGTTATGTTCAAGACATATGTAATGCAATAATAGTTTTATTGCATAGAGTAGCACATCTACGTATGAAATGTACTGTGTAGCTATCTTGTGCATATACACATGTTTTGTAAATGTCATGCAACAACAAAGACAATTTCTCTAGCTTGTAGAGTGGGAAATCATTTTAAGAAAGCAAGAATTAGCTTTGCTGCAAACATGTGACATACAAATATGATAAAGTAATATTTATGTATTTACTTCATACCCATTTTTGTGAAGAGTAAGAGATGCTGATTGAGCATTTGCTAATCTATATCCAGTTCTCTTTTCTTCTAAATTAGACTTTGATTTCTGTTCAGAATCTTGTGTCTTAAGGCTAATTGCAGGTCAGTTGTGTAATTGTGTGTTCTGAGTGGGGTGGGGAGGATAGAAAGGGGTTACAGTTAAGTAACAATATTGTCATGGGTTCACCAGCTTTTATAATGGTAGTCTTAATATTATAGCAGGTTATGAAAAGTCTTAATGATCAGTTAATGAATCAAATTCAAAATTTGGTCTGCAGCAAAACGTTGAAGTTTTTGTAGGTTTAGCATGTCATGGGGAAGAAAATATTTTTGTCCAGTTTCTGTAATGCACTTCCCTAAGAGACATACAGTATCAACTTTCTTATTTCAGCACCAACAAAAATGTATTTAATCCCAATAATACCTGAAAGTACAGGGTCTTCTCTTAACATTCCTTCCTATAACTAGAAACTTTTCAAAATAAAAGTATAAGCATGAGGTGCAAAGGACTGCATACATTGCTGCTGAAAAGCTAGGTGTCTTGGCAAATCTGAAAACAAGCCTCTGCTTGGGTGAGGCTGCTTGTTAGGTGGGTGGATGTATGTACAAACACACAAACACACAGGTTATATTTCCTTTTTGTCCCTTTTTTCTTTTTTCCTCCAGGAAGTTTTGTTCCCTTATTTTCCCTTTCCAGGACAGCAGTTATTTCTCTTATCACAGCTTCATCCTGGGGGTTCTTTCCTTATTGGCTCTTCCTGTTGGGGGGGAAGGGAAATGTGCATGTGTAGTTGTGTATTTTTGTGTGTGAGAGAGAGAATGAGTGCCATATGCAGATGAGAATCAATTAGTTTTACAAATGACATATCTTATTTTACAGGCAATTAATTTTAATCAACACCTATTAACTCTTTTTCTTCTGACCCTCCCCCTTTTTTGGAGTATGGTTTCTGATTGATGTATATATACAGGCAAAAATGACACATTTGGGGGAATAGTCTAGGACATCTTTCAGCTGGCATTGGCAATGCCAATTTGACAAGATGGGCAGTGAATAGAACTTTTGAGATCCATGATGGTCCTCAAAGTTGCAGTGGTCCCATGGCCATGATTCAAGCTCTTGGTAACGGGTGCACACATTTATGATAGGTGCACCATTCCATAGTCACATGATCCCCATTTGTGATTTTCACAGCTGGCTTTTGAAAGTCGATGGTGAAGCCCTCAGGAAGTCACAAGTTGCAGTCATGTAATATCAGATTCACTGATGGGGTGATTCAATTAAATGAAATTGATTTAAGTCTGCACAGTCATATGAAGCTTCCCCTTTCAACTTTGTTGCTTAGCAGTAAAGTAGTTGTTGGTAAGTGAGGACTTCCTGTATTTTAAATTGTTTGCTTATTTATGATTTGTATGTTTCAGAGTCCATACTTAGCTTGTATGTACATACCTGAGCTGCTTTCTAGACCTCAAGAGTTTTCATAGGTTTTCCGTGTGTGTGCATAGAACGAAACATTTGCCTTGCCTGCTGGATAAGTGATATGGTTCTTCATGCACTTAAATATAACGACAATCTGGAAAGGCCTTCACAACATAAAAAATTCTCTGCTTCAAGGATGATTTGCATAGTCTTGGTATGCATATATTCATAAAACACAAACATTTTATTGTAAATTTCTCTGAATGTGTTTTCTTTAAGTAACATTCACTAACATATTTCTTAATCTTCTCAGCTTACCACTATTCCAGTAAGAAACTCCTCCTTGTCCAAAAAAACAACCAACCTCATATCTGATAGCAGCTTAAAGTTGCATTGCTTGAATTGTTTTATTTCTGTTTCTTCAGTCTGTTCTGGATCTTAACAGAATTTTGGGAAAGTGTATATGGTCCTTTTTTGACTGTAGATAATGGCTGTGACCAGTTGTTGAGGCTGGTTTTTCACTAAAGGAATTTTTATTTTCTCGATTGTATTCCGTAGATCATAGGTGTCAAGTTCGCTGCGTCATGTTGATATCACTTTGATGTATCACGTATCACATTTTTGGCCTTCACGGAGCTGGGGTGGGTGTGGCCTGCACATGACACATCCGGCCCACAGGCTGCCAGTTTGACACTCCTGCTCTAGAAGTTAGAACTGGGGAATAAAATTTCTATTCCACCATAACTAGTTGATCTATACCATTGTGATAATTTTGTAGGAAGCAGGTAAACAAATCTTTGCTGGGACAGAAGACTAGATAAAATGGTGTGACTTAAGTGCCTGATGGATCTGGATGGTTCTTAAATGCACTTAGGCAATTTTCCCAATTGTTTGTTGGTTATAATTGTCAATTCTCTGACTGAAACACATCAGAGATTTGGATGTTTTTGTTTATATGGCCACCTCACCTTGTTCGTTTATAAGGGTTCTGACAGTGAAGCAAATAGGATATTGGCAGTAGAGGAACTTTCAAGATAATCAGATCTAGCATACAATAAGGCCCATTTGACATCCCATTCGGCTGCAGAAGTGGCCAGTACAAAAGCATTTTTCTAGAAGTCTAAGAAGGGTGCAGGTAATAGTAGAAATGTGCTGCGTTTGCATAAAGCTTGAAGCATTTTTTCCAAATCACTTTCAAAATATGCATAGCTAATAATACCTGTGCTGAAGAAACCCTTCTTTGGAGCTGGAGAGTAGTGCATCTCTAAGCCAATTTTAAGTATTTGACTTCTGAAGATAATAGCTGCAGGACCAGGCACATCTCAATGATGCTGATTGATCTGCTCATATTTCAGTGAATTTTCCACTAGCATGTAACTACAACTGATTTGATTGATTGGATAAATGCTCTGTGGAATGCCACTGTGAGTGTTCTTTTGGACTTGTTTGGTAGGTTTCAGTATTTTTCAGTGTGATGTCCTTCCAAATGACCACTGCTTTTTCCTAGTTTGAATACCATCAACTCCCAATGACTTTGTCAAGTTATGCTTAGAAGGTGATGAAGATCAATTATTTGACACACAGGCTGTTCATCTAGTGACCCCAATATTCTTCAGCATCTATCTGAATATGCTGAGGGTAGTCATATTGATGACACTTTGCTTTCTTACTTCTGCAAAGTAAGGAGCAGTAGAGCAGTCAATCTGTTAAATACTCCTTAAATTTGATAATTTCCTAGAAAGGTTAAATCCAGCAATCCAAAAATGTTATTTGTCAGCATTTATATTCTGATTGTGGTATTCTCTCCCATTAAAGAGTAGTTTCATAAGCTGGGAGTCTTTTTTAACCCTTAATTGTTCCTGAATTTGCTCCTTTTAATGCTCCTTTTGAAGTGGTTGCATTGGTTCCAAATATAGCAACTACACTATGATTTTTGTGAGATATGTGAATCATGATGATTGTATTGAAATACATGCACTACTGACCTATTGCTTATCAGGTGCAATTTAACTTAATATTGACTTTTCATCAATCAGTTTACAGTCCAATTGGCTGTTAAATCTGCTGGAAAGGTTATTTTGAAATGAACATGCTATCAAAGGTCCATTTTTCTGGCTCATAGCAGAGGACGTTATGTATCGGAATGTACTCTGTACCCCACTTTCTCAGCATTTAGAAAATCTAAAGATGTGCCTTTTTTTGGTCAAGTTTCTAATTGTTAATTAGCCAACATTTGTTTTAATTTTATCTTTTATTTTTTTATCTTTTCTTTTTGTCTGTTAAATTTTGTTAATTACCAGAGGAGAAAGGTGAGACACAAAATAAATTCCTTGCAGTTATCCATTGGGTCAGATTTATTCCATGAATGATGATGAATTGCCCAGCATATGACTGAGTATATTATCCACATATTTCTTATATTAAGGACTGACCACAACCAACCACACTTGTACATTTTCACTGGAGATATAGGAATTTTGGATCATATACAGTAATGTAATGCTGAGTACAGTATACAGAGTCTTTACAAAACTGTTATAGACTACTTTTATAAATATTATCCATAAACACCTCCTGCACACTTCTGCTTAAATTTCCCTAATAGAATTTGACCAGGGTTAGGGAGACAAGTCTTCAAGGCTTGATGGTAGTATGAATGAATGAAAATATGTCTAAATATAATTTGCATCACTATACTTTAACATAAATATATTTCTTTAAAATATCAGTTTGACTTTTATTTGTCTTTGCAACTTTAAGCAATACTAGTAGAGAAATACCACTGTGCCTTTTGTCTTACCAGGCATCATTTTGATTGGATCCAATAATTCTACAGGTTCTAATCTCATGGATATATTTTTCATGGGCAGATAAAGGAAATGGCTGGTTTTTGCTATATATTGAAAATCAAAATTATTTGGTTTTGAAAATCTGAGCTGTCCTTCCACAGTAGCTCAGTGCATGCAGAATTCAGTTTTGGGAAAGTAGGAGGTTTTTTTTGGGTGGGCAGACTAGTTCATCTGTGTTAACCATCACTCTACTAATAGGAATGAATTGAACATTTTATTACTCTTCTTGGGCCCTTGTATTTTTATTGTACAGTAATTAATTATCTTAGAGCCCTGGTGGCACAGTGGTTAAAGTGCAGTATTGCAGGCAAACTGCCCAGAGCCTGGAGTTTGATCCTCAAGGTTGATTTCCATTCTTCAGAGGTCAGTAAAATGAGGACCCAGATTATTGGGGGCAATATGCAAATAATGCTTCTACATTGTAAACTGCCCAGAAAATGCTGTAAAGCGCTACGGGACAATATATAAGCCTAAATGTTATTGTTATTCCTATTATATGCTTAATAGCTGGATTTTATGAAATGATGTGGAATCTATTTATATCACTGAAGAGTAGCTGCAATTAGTGTAATATTTTTGCTTTAACTAATAGATGTTGATTTTTTTAAATGTCTTCATTTTCCTTTTAAACTGCTCTCTTTTTTTAGCTATTTCAATATCACAGAGGCTTTAAAAGCTGCTAAATGAATGTAGTATATTAGGGACATGTGAAAGTAGTACTGACATTTGCCCATAGTTTCTCTCTGATTAAATGAAACTGACACCAGTAGATTAGAATGAGACTAAGACAATTCACATTGCAATTGTGTTAGTTTAACTTTAACAATCTTTTAACACTCTTCTTTAAATGTAGCTGACATACCATAATTACAAATCTACAAGCCTTGATTATAGAATTTTGCATCATGAACCTGCATCATGGGAGAAGCGTATTGATTTTTTGGGGTATGTCAGACTTTTTAAAAACCACCTTTCCAAAAATGGAATCTTCAAGTTTGTTCTCATGCCTGCAGCTTTAGTATATTCTTGCTGTGCTATATAAAGCAGTCGCAAGGCCAAATGTTAAATAACCTATTAGCAAGTTTTTTTAAGAAACCAGAAACATTTTTGTCCCTGAAAACTAGAAAAAACTTCTGTTTCTGATATAATTACATCATAGTGCACCCTTTATTTAATAGACAGATAAACTGAAGGGTGACAACCCAACCACAGCAAGTAGGAAAAACTGGTGGGTATGGCAGGGCATATTGCCTCTCTCTTCACAGTATCTCCCTTCTTCCTCTTCATGAGCAGCACTTAGTGTGGTATAGTCTGCCAGTTACCCTCTCCACCGATCTTCTTAGAGACTTTGTTCCCTTCCCCCTCTGTCCTCTTTCAGTTATAGTGTTGTTCAAGCAAGGTATATATCCCTGTTCAGCAGATTTTGTCCTTTAAACATGGTCTACTAATTGAGGTAATTCAGTGATTTAATCTAACTAAAATGTAATACTATTACTAGTTAAAATAACTGAATTTGGATCTCTCATTTGATCTCAGTGTTAAAATAGACAGGATTATGTGGTCATATTTTGGATTATTTGACCATACCAGGTGGAGTTTTTCGGTCCTAAAGTTGACATATTTGAAGGGCACCAGATCCTAGTCATAAAATTCCATTCTTGTGGATGGTGATAGATTCAGTTGGCATATTAAAAACAGCAGTACTTTATTTTTTGGACTATAAGACGCTCCAAAGTATAAGACAGAACTAGCTTTTGGGGAGGAAAACAAGGGGAAAAAATCTGCTTCTCAGCAATTTATCTCCTGCAGCAAACAGCAAACAGCCTGGTCAGCTTCAGCACAACTTGATTTAGCACAAGCAGCTGATTGGTGGTTGGATCGGTCTCCCGGAATACTGCCTATCAACTGTTCCAGGCTGCAGGGATCGCCACTGCCCATTGCTGCCCATTGTTGCTGCCACCTATTGCCAACTCCGCGTGCCCCATTTTCTGTCTCCACACGTCCCATTTTTGGCCAGTCTATCCCTGGAATGGGCCAAAAATGGAACATGTGGAGGCTGAAAATGGGACACGTGGAGGCTGAAAATGGGGTGCGTAGAGGCAGCAATAGGCAGCAATAACGATGGACAGTGACGGGTAGTTGTGATCCCTGCAGCCTGGAACAGCTGATAGGCAGTATTCTGGGAGGCCGATCCAACTGCCAATCAGCTGCTTGTGCTAAATCAGGCTGCGCTGAAACTGAGCAGGCCTGTTTGCTGTTTGCCAGCAGGTGGGTGGGGCTTCGGCAACATTCGTTGTATAAGATGCACAGACATTTCCCCACCTTTTGGAGGGGGAAGTGCATCTTATACACTGAAAAATATGATAATTAAATTTCAGAATCATGATTTTAGATGTATAATGAGAAACTGAATAAATAAGTAAAACATATTATAAACTAAATGAATATTCTATTTCTGCAAAGTCATCCATTGCTTGGTTTGAATGTGACACTTATTTTAGTCTTTGTTTTCCTTATTACAGTGTTGGGACATCTTGGAATATGTCATATAATGTATTCCGAGGAACTAGATTTTTTAACATAATGCTGAATTTCATTGCCTTCTCTAATGCAGAAATATATATTGGTGTAGAAATTTGAACAAAGAACAAATGGTTTGGTTTGGTTTGGAATGGAGAAGATGACTGTTTAATGTAATCATTTATTTCTGATAGGCTCACCCCCTTCTGAAAAAATTCATCAGGAACTACTTGACTTAAAGTCGTTTTTACAGATCACCAAGGGAGGCCACTTTACGGTTAGCTCTGCTCAGACTTTCGCTCACAGAGTGCCCAATTACTATATGATACAGTTTGTGAATATGAATTTACTTTGTTAGAATATCTGTATTTTTGGGGCCTTAGAAGGTAGCATTTCCTTAAAAAAATATTCCTGCCTGTACACATACTGTAATGTCCATATATTCACATCACATTTTCTGTGGTTTACATGCCTTTCCAATCTGGCAGGACTCTGCATGCATACATGACACAATCATATACTACATGTTGCTGCCTTAACTTCAAAAAGTCTAGGATAAAAAGTTACATATTGATGAGTTTAATGTTAAAGTTTAACTTTTTAATAGTTTTATGCCATAGTAAATATTAATCATTTAAATTTTTAATTCTTAAAAATTCTAAATAATATGATCAGGTTGACAAATTTTTGGGATTAAAATTTGAATACAAAATGATGACCTATTAACCTTTCTAATCAATTGCTTTTGAGTTCCTAATGCGGCTCTTGTTCTACTTACCGCATGCCTCCTTTTGGCGTGCACTGCTCACGCGCACCTCGCATTTGATTTTACCACTAGCCTAGGCCCATTGTAGTCAAATGCCAGAAGAAAATCCAAATTGAAAATTAATAATTTGATACTTTTAGCTATGTGACTTATTTTTAAAAAAAATGAGAAACAGAGCTTTATAGCTTTCCTCATCAGCTGGGGAAATTTAAAATATGATTATTTAATAAAAGCAAACACAAATTTGCTAGGATTAGGAATTTTTAGTTTCTTAGCTGTCCAGTTTAGTAGTTATATGATCTATCCAGGAAGTCCTGTGTGCACAAGGACTTCCCTGTTGCCAGCTGTGAGAATGCAAAGCTCCATCTGCCATAGTTGGCAGTAGGATCTTGTTGTGCAGATGAAGTTCTGGATCATAGCCTTTGACTTTGAAATGGTTGACTGGTTTACAACTGTTGAAGCTTAGTTATTAAAAAGCCTTACTCAAAATATTGAAATACTTTCACAAAGCCAGATTTTTGTATTGGTTTATAGCTATCTTAACTTTCTAAAATAGTTAATTGAAAATTCCAAATGTACTTTTTTTGTAAACATAATTAGAATTGTCTAGTGAATTTTTATATCACTTTTGTAATAGTTAAAAAATTAGCTGAAGTGGAAGATAAATTATTGACTTAGCATTTAATAATATTGTAATTTTGGGGAACACTGAGCTCTAACCTCTGAACTTTTCCTTACTCCAATATTAGCCATAATTTAGATGAAATTTGCAAAAAGTTTTATTATTGTTCTAATGGCGCATTTTGGGTGGGCTTTCAAAACAAAACAAAACAATAGAGAGGTACTCCGCTCCAAGGAACTGGGGAAGGACTTTCAGAATCATTTTTGAAAAGATGCAGTCCTAAAACTAATAATACTTGCTTAAAAACCTTGAACACTCATAGAGTTATTTAAAGATTGACTCCTACCAGAATTACATTTGTAATCTTAATCTTAAAATTTAAAAAAGCACTAATGCATTTCTTTTTCTTAGGCCCCTGAGAAGTTCTTTAAAAATGTCTTGCCTTCTAATCAGAATGCATGTATGCTGATTTTATTATATGTCAAGGCCTTTTTTTAGCTTAAAAGCTCTGTTACATACTGTGATTATTTTGCCATGTGTTCAGTATTGTGCCATCCTGCATATTCTTTGTGATTACTACATGGTATATTAATTTTTTATTTAATTCTGTTATTTGAAGTGATATTTTTTTATTTTTATATGAAAATATATTTTAGAGACAATTCTATTACTTTGGCATGGAGCATAAAATTAGGATTCAGCCATCCAGATACAGAAACGTTGACTTCATATGTCAGTGGGCTGTTTTGGGGATCAGAATAGTTTTCTCTATATAATGATATTCTCTTATACAAATTATTTTTCTGGTTTTTTTTTCTTGTCATTAAAGTTTCATATTTATATTATCTTAAAAATGGTCTTCAGATTCATGGGCTTCAGTGACAGGATTTGAGATTAAGAATTAATCCAATGCACATAAATAAGGTTTTTTTTAAAAAAACAACCACAAAATATAACCCTCAGAATTCTGCCGAAAACAAAATGTTGACATTGGTGTTACTGGAATTCTTAAAATATATGCCCAGTGCTTATAAGCAAATACACTCACAGAAGTGGAGAAGCTAGACAATTACTTAGGTTTAAAAATAGGGGAAATTTAATCAGTTGATTCCTCAGTGTAGCTTTTATTTAGTTATATTTATGCATTGATTCTCTTAGCAAGTCCCCATATGCTCAGGCTGAATGACTAGCCTGAAAAGCAAGTTCCATAACATTTTTACTGTGTTAAATCAATTTGGCTGGAGTAAGTAGATTTACAGTGATTTGGGCAACATTCCCGTCAATTTTCCTTGAGGCATTTTCTTGTAATAATATTACAACTATGTAATGTTTTTTGGGGGAAATAAGAGCAGTATAAAGGAGCAGTTACATTTATTTTTAAGTAAGTTAACCCTAGAATTTTATTATAGTGATATAAATGTCTATACTAGATAACATAACATGAGCTGTTGATACTTAGATCTCCCCTGTCTCAGTGTTTAATAAATTAAATGCTAGGTTTACAGGTTATATTTGGACTGTAGCAAACTGGACTTTGGTTAATGGACAGAATTTGCTGAATCTGAGTTTTGCCTGAATTATTATTCCTGAATAATGTTTTATATAATGTATTTCCTGAATAATGGGATTTCCTGAATAATGTTGGGATTTCTTGAATAATGTTTTATATAATGTAAAGTGTATTTGGAAGATAATGAGTCAGAAGCAACAGACAATTTAATAAGACTTAGGTGTTTAGGGATTGTACTGGCACCATATTTATCAAAAATATATATTTCATTTAATTGATTTTTTTCTAGAGTTCATGCTTCCCTTTCCAGAAGTACTTGCTCTGATACACTTCTATCATATTCCCAAATCCTCTTCCATTTCACAGAGGAAAAAACACTCCCTGGTTTTGCAATTTTTTATTTTATTACTTGGATTCTCTTAATCCTCCTTCCACTCACAGCAATTGTCTCAGTGATGTGTGACATGATTCCTTATTTCAATAGCAGAAAACAGTGGCTGCTCTTGTGTGTCTTAGATGTGGTTCAAGGCTCAGTGTGAGAAAAACATTGCTGTAGGGAGGTGGATAGAGGGATGGATAAGTGACCTTGTATTGAGCAAGTTTATCTTTAGGCCTTAAAAATATCCTTTAACCATTTATTAAACAAGCATGTCTGGTCCCCTTACTCTTTAGCAAAGTGTGATACATATTTAAAGGTTTTCTTGTTATGTTCATTGGAGCTCTCTTAGGACCACATCAGTATGCATAGTTTTGTAGCCAAATACCTATTTTCCTCCTGTAGCTTAATGGCTTGTTTTGAAATCTCTTGTGATTGCCCTACAGTAAAACAGCTACTCTAGTTTTATCCTCCAACACCAGATGAAAAATCCTATCATCCTTATTGTAAGCATTTTTATGCTTACAATATACTGTAGGGCAATCACAAGAGACTAAAATGGCTAACACTTGACCATGTGAAGGGGCCTGAACATTTTTGCCTAAGAAGTGTTCTGAGTTTCTCTTCTGAGATTGGTCCCAGTTCATGTAATTTATATGCAGCATCTATGCTATTGTTAAATGGCAGTAAAATTGCAATAGCAGCAATTTCAACTTCGGAGAGGGATTACTTTACTGAAATGAAAAATTGGAACAAAACTCATTTTTCTGGCCATACCGTTGAATCATTGCCAATATTTTTAAATTACATGTCAGTGGATTTTTGAATACAACTATTTTTAGTATATTTATTAACAAAGATATTTGTAAGAGTGTTTGAGAGAAAAGCACAAATTTGAAGTAAAATTTCATAGGCTATTCTAGTTCTTTTCAGTCTATAAAAGTGGATTTTAAAAGTGTAGATTTAAGCACATTGCTAAACAGTTTTGTTTCTAAGGAATTTTTTTGAAAGGAAATAGTTGTATATGGAAATATATTTAACAGAAAAGCTATACATTAAGAAAAAGGGAAAAACAGAACATTTAAAAGATAAACAGTAACTTGACACAAATAATAAACAGTAGCAAGTTGATACAAGGGAGAGGAAAGAAAAACCTAGACTAAATGAAAGTTGCCATAAAACCTTTGTTTAGTCAATTTTATATGATGGACAATTTTTGGTTATATGGACACTAGTAATTAGGAGATTAATTCTATGAAGATTTTACTACAAATGATGCCATTTGTAAAATGTAATTCCAAACATGATAAATTGATGCAAATGTCACAGATCAACATTTAATGGACAACATCTCTCTCCTAACAGTTTATTAAATTGGTGTCTATAATATTGTTACAAGGTTTTGAATTTCAAATGGTTTGTTAGGCAAGTTTGTAAGAAAAATGGGGGAGGGGAAAATATGGCTCATGGTACACCCATGGTATTTAAGATGTTTTGAAAGAAAATAATTACCCCAAAATAAGACCCTGTCTTATATTTTTTTGAACCCTGAAATAAGTGCTCGGCTTTATTGCCATGCGCTCAAAAGCCTGATTATCAGAGGATCTTATTGGGGGGGAAACAGGGTAGAGCTATGATAACTTTTCATATATCTGAAAAGATGTTTATTTATATCCTACCTTTATTTTTTAATAAATAACTCAAGGCAGCAAACAATCTTTCCTCTTATTCTCCCCACAACAATACCCTATGAGGTAAGTTGACTGGCCCAAAGTCACCACACTAGTTTTCATGCCTAAAATGTGATTAGAACTCAGTCTACCTTGGTGCCTTAATCACTGGACCAAGCTGATTCTCATATGTTTCACAGAAAGAAGATCAAAATTTTATCTTTTATTTCAGAATTGAAGTTACAATAAGGTAACTTATGATTGTTTTTTAAAATAACTTTCAAACAATGAGAGGAGTTTGACCGATTATCTAGCAGGATAATGGGCTGGTCTTAATTTAATATATTCAGTCAGAGGCTATATAGAGGCTATTAGGGATGTCTTAATTTGAATTCCTGTACTGAGTAAGGAGTTTGGCTCAGTGGTCTAAATAGTCCTTCCAACTGCATGATTCGGTAATCAAAACTTCTGTTATTTTACCTAGATTTTTCATAAGAATAAAACACCAACAAACTGACCATTAAATTGACAGTCTGCTATCGTGTTTGCAATGCTAAATAAATAGAAATATGTCTGCACATTATAATCATATATCAAGAATGCCCTGCTACTGTGGCAGATTGTTTTTTATTGTATCATTTAATCATTTAATAATAATTGCAGAAATGGCAGCTCCTTGCTCTTCTGTTGAATTTAGGGATTCTTTCAAGTAGGAAGCATAAGATTTAAAACAAGAAGCAAATGCACACAGTCATCACAATTGTGTGAGTCTGTTGCTGTCAACTGGCTGAAATTGTATAAAGGGATGATGACTGTTTGCACATTGCACTGCTTCATCTCTGTGCCTCTTAAGAGGACTATTGATAATCATTTTCAGCATAGATTTAGTGTCTTTTTATGAGCCTGACTTTTCACCGTAGGTTGATTTTTCAGGCATCGCATGCCTCTGGGGCCAGGTCCATTGTAGGTAGATATGCTGGAAAACAACTGACTGCACGGTCTATGAACAGTCTTATTAAATGCCTATAGGTTACCTATGTTTGTTTACAAATATTTATTATTTCAGTTATGGATTTTAAGTGACTCATAACTGGTATAATATAACCAATAATAATGGAATCATGAAAAAACATAACAAGTTATTACTTAAATATTCAGTGCTTCAGAGATTCATGTCCTGGGCACCTGCAACCACTTTTACCAGTTAAAAGAACAACCTCTTTACTCAGTCACACACAGGTTGTTAGTAAAAAACAAACAACCCCCCTCCCCAAATTTTCATATTGGCTGTGATGACTTGACTTCTAAAGTTAATGCCAGCTGAAATTTATATAACTTTATTGAATTTTCCTCAACCTTGTGAAAACAAACCAGGAAGAATTTTGTTTTCTGTTGAAGCTGGTTGCCAAAAGTTCACTGCCCTTCATTAAAAAAACCTTGCAGGATAGCACATCTATAACTTAGACATAGCAACAGTAATCTTTCCTTAAAGGCTATGTTTAAAAACAGTGCTTTGACTGCCCTCCTGAATATAAGCAAGGATGGAGCCATCCTAATTTTTTTTGGGGGGGGCAGAGTATTTCAGAAGATAAGGATCCATTGCAAAGAAGGCTAATTTCTGCCCATCTCCCAAAGGGTAGTGATTTCCATGTCCTCTGCTGTTTTGTGCCAGATGGGCAGCATATTTGAGGTAGGGGGTCTTGTAAGTATCCAGGACCCAAGTTATATTCTAAGGCTTTATAGTAGTAACCAGTAGCATGAATTAAACGCAGAAACAAAATAGTAAACAGTGCAGTTCCAGAAATAAAGTTGCAATATGGCTGTAATGATTCTCAAGCATTACCCATTTGCACTAGCTGTTGTTTCTGAATCAGTTTGAAGGCGAACCCACTTCATATATATAATGCATTGCAATAATCCAGCCATGGTGTGACAAAGACATGACTGTAGCCAGTCATCCTTTTCAAGAATAGCCACAACTTGGTATATTAATATACTATTAATATACTATTAGTATATTATTATACTATTAATCTCATCGTTCCCATCACCCATCTCCTTCCACTTATGACTGTAACTTTGTTGCTTATATCCTTATGATTTATACTTTAATTGATTGTTTCCTGATTGCTTAATTGTAGCCTATGACTATCATTAAGTGTTGTATCTTTAAATTTGTACCCTATGACTATCATTAAGTTTTGTAAGTGTTGTAACTTGAGGAAGGTATCTTTTCTTTTATGTACACTGAGAGCATATGCACCAAGACAAATTCCTTGTGTGTCCTATCACACTTGGCCAATAAAATTCTATTAAATAAAAATGGACTCTATAAGCTACAACTCCAACTTGTTGGTTGTGGTTGGTTGTTATCCATCACTAGACCTAGTAGATTACAGTGCTCAGAAGCTAAATAAATAAATTCTCCAGCAGTAAGTAAGGGAAATTAACCAGGTGATAAGGTCAAGCACCTCAGCTAGGGGTAATGTTGAACAGTAGAGTGGATGATACAACAGGAATAATCCCACCTTGTCTCTTAACGTTTCTGCCATTATTTTCTAGGAGCATTAGTGGAGATTCAGTTGCTGTTGCTATATCATTCAGACAACATTTGAAATTGCAGGTTGGAAATTTTTTTGTAACCTGTAGATGTTACAATGCACAGTTTACCTTTCAGTTCAGTTTGTTCAAATATTTTGGACCTGTATTTTTATCCCCCTATCAAGCATTTTCAACGATCTTAAAAAAAAAAGAAAGAAAGAAATGTTAGGCATATAACTGAAATGAAGATTCAGAATAGCAAAGGAAACAGTAATGGATTTCAAAATGAAGTGAGAACAAAAATAAGAAACTGAAAAGCAGTGGGAATAAGCACTGAATTATCTTTGGCATTGGAATCCAACAGAGAAGTCCCATAAGAATTGTTCAAAGGTATAGTTTTGTGGGGAAAAAATCTTTGCCGTTTTGGAGTTTCTGAATTTTTTGCATAACTTTTGTCACTAAACGTTAAGAGATGTTGCTGCTGTATACAAATAACACCAAGGTACCTTACCAAAAAATCCACATGCAGTGTAATTGTCCTTTAGGTTCAGTAATTGGTTGTACTACTTTGAACTGCAATGACTCCAACCAGATGCTTCCTATAATTGGTGAACAGTTTTTCACATTGCTGTATTAGAAGGTTGGCCCATTCCTCCATGGTGAACTGTGAGATTTTCTAGCATGAACTGTTTCAAGTCCTGCTGCAGCATTTTTGTGGTAATTTGTTGTCAACTGACTTTGCCCTTCTAAAACATTGTATTAATTTTCTTTTATACTTGCTTGTATATTTTTGCTTATTGTCTTGCTGTACACTCATGCTTGAGTTTCAACTGACAGACAGATGGCTTGATAATCTGTTTGATTCAAAGTAAGCAAAGTATTCCCAAGCACTCTCACTTCTGTGCTTGATAGTTGGCATGATATTCTTATTGCAGAATACGGTGTTTGATTTCTGTCAGATATAATGATACCCACTCAGCCCAAAATTTATGCTTCTCACTTAACTATTTGTAGAATACACTTGGAAGACCATCTAGGTGCTTTATTGGCAAATTGAGCCAAATAATAATGTTGTTTTGTGAGAGCCATGGCTTCATATAGGAACCCCATTTTTACTTGGTGCTTTGCTGATTGTATAGTCAAAGAACACTGATGTTAGCCAAGACAAAAAGAAACCTTCTAACACTTGGAAATTATTCTTGGGTTCGGGAACTTCCTCAAGAACACGGACAGATGCAAAGTCAATGTTTGCAGCTAAGGAGTTGACAAGTTGATCAGCTCCTTCGATTGTCTCTGGAGAAAGAGAGGATGCAAGATCAACCATGTTTTGTGCGCCATTCATTTGTTCCTCGTGAAGAAATTAGGAGAACCAGGGGAACCAGAAATTTAGTATTTTGGTTCTAGTCCCA
>NC_080540.1:270765457-270927957 GCF_028640845.1 Ahaetulla prasina | reverse complement strand
TTAAACCATCAAGTGAGATTAAAGTTGCATTCTCACAAAGCGTTTGGCTTAGAAACCAGTAAAAAAATGTTGCAAGTGAGATTAAAGTTGCATTTCCACTAAGTGTTTGGCTGAAAATCGGGGCTATTGTTACAATTATAGCCTTTTTTTTTTTTTGGCTACTCCTTGTACTGCCTCCTGTCCCCTATTTGCTTAGAAAGCATTAGTAACAAACAGTATTTTATGCTGTTCAATAATGCTGTTAATATGAACAACTTAATTTGCAACTTACAAACTTTTGCTGTGCTGACATAGTTATGCTGTAAGTAATCCATGCATATCTGTGAGTTAACAAAACTGTAAAGCTTAGCAGTTCTGCTGAGCATGCTTGCAGCTAATCAAAATGCATGGAGTACCTCCCAGCCCATTGTGCCCTGGATAGTCAGGAATTGCAATTTAAAAAACAGCCTTCCAAATAAATAAATAAACTGATAGTAGAATATAAACGTTATTTCATATTGAATAAAACTGAATTTCACAAAATTAAAGCAAAGTTAATGCATTAGTTGATGAGCTAAGCAAATCTCTGAGTTAATTCCTGCACTTTCCGGATCTGGTACTACTTTCTGATTGTTTTATATCCATGGACAAAATTTATCCAGAATAAATTTATTTGGCATCAAAGCCAACACAGAGATGGAATTGCTTCCAATCCTGTACAATTTGTGTTGTTCTTTTGGTATGGCAGGATACTTAGGAAAATATATTTTCCCATTAAAAACATCAATTTAAATCAGATATATGTACTTGCTCATTCATAAATTGTTAAAGAATCAAGGGATACTGTAGTATAGAAAAGTTTTGTTTCATAGTTCTTGAAGAAATCTATTTTAAAGGCAGAAACTGGTTCTGTGGTATTTATTCAAGTGTATAGTTAAGTATAAATGAAACAGGAGATTCTTTCACCAACCAAGACCCTAAGCTAGTTTGGAGCTGCCAAAGTTAAACCAGCACATTTTTGTTTTAGTATGGAAAGCATTTTTATCAAGCATTCAATGCAGCTCTTCTCTTTTGATGATGGATTCATCATAGTCTGAATCAGTAGCTTAGGTGCCATATTTTGCAATTCTGATTTTATTTAATAACTGTTCTTTAAAAAATGCATTTCAGTTGTTTAGTCATTACATAAATAATACATTGATACATTGGTTAGCTAGCTAAGAAATGGTTGCAGGTGACACTAAAAGTAATTGTTCTGCAGGATCCTTGCTGCCATCATGTGGGAAATCCAGGGTCAATATCAGATCAGAAAGCTTGTCCAGGATGTACATTTCTTCTTTCAAGGGAACCTATAACATGTTTCTAGAATATGTTAAATCCCAACCATTAAGTTTTATTTTATAATGACCACGAGCCTTTTTGTTCCTCTGATTTAATTTCAATTGATTTATCATTCAGACATTCAAGTGGGCAAACCAAATTTAAGTCTTTTTGGAATAGAGGGTGCTGCAAACTTAATTTTTGGAATAAGTATCGACATTTTTCTTCCAAGAAGAGTTTCAATAGGGTTTTTTTCTGCCATTCAATTGAATCCAGTTTCCAGAAACGCCCTGGACAAGCCTTTGTGCCTAAAGCAGAACTAGAACACATGATCTCCCAGTTTCTAATCTGATGTTTTAAACACTATTCTAAACTTACTGTCTTCAAAACTATATTGGATTTTTAATACTTGGCAACATGATAGAATAGAATAGAATTTTATTGGCCAAGTGTGATTGGACACACAAGGAATTTGTCTTGGTGCATATGCTCTCAGTGTACATAAAAGAAAAGATACGTTCATCAAGGTACGACATTTACAACACAATTGATGGTCAATATATCAATATAAATCATAAGGATTGCCAGCAACAAGTTATAGTCATACAGTCATAAGTGGAAAGAGATTGGTGATGGGAACTATGAAATGATTAATAGTAGTGCAGATTCAGTAAGTAGTCTGACAGTGTTGATGGAATTATTTGTTTAGCAGAGTGATGGCCTTCGGGGAAAAACTGTTCTTGTGTCTAGTTGTTCTGGTGTGCAGTGCTCTATAGCGTCGTTTTGAGGGTAGGGGTTGAAACAGTTTATGTCCAGGATGCGAGTAAATTAATAATTTAAAAATAAATTAATAATAATAATAATAATAATAATAATAATAATAATAATAATAATAATAATAATAATAAATTAATAAATTAATAATTTACATTAACATTGGTATAAAAATGTAACTGAAACAATACTTATATCTTCAAACTTGGGATGCTATGTTTGCTGGAGAATTGTGGGAGTTAAAGTCCACAAGTCTTCAAGCTGCCAAGTTTGGGGACCCCTGACTTATGCTAATGTAATTCAGAACAACCAAAATTTGAATGTTGATGTCTATTTAACAGATGTATACGACCATCAAAGTGACTATGAATGATGTACATCAGAAACAAAACAATAAACAAAGTAAATAACCAAACCATGTTTAAAAAGAAGTTGCTCTTACATTTGTCTGTATGGAATTTTTAGCAACTTTAATAAGTCGTCTGCTAGGTGGTACATGAATTTTATTTTTATTCTAATGGATGGATTCCTTAATTATTAGATGTACATCTAGTTATTCTCCGGGACAGTCAGAATGCATAACTTAATAATAACATATTTAAAAATAAAGTAAGTGGTACTCTAGAGTAGCTGTAATATATGGACATTTATAAACTTTTCAGATAGGAAAATTTTATGTGTATTTATAATTTAACAAATTATACCTTTTGTGTGCAGCTTGGCAAAAGAAAAGGTTATGTATGAAAAAGAAGCAAAACAACAAGAAGAAAAGATTGAAAAGATGAAAGCTGAAGATGGAGATAACTATGCAATTAAAAAGCAGGTAAAGTTCATGAGTGAGTGGCTGCTTTTGGGTAGGGGAGGGAGCGAGGTATTTGTAAGACTCACTGGGAAACTGGCACTGTTGAAAATGAAGATCACATGACTGCAGCAGCACTGAAGCAGCCACAATTTTCCCAAATGTCGTTTCCGCGAGAGTCATGGGTCCCAAATCATGACATAATTTGAATACAGTTGTTTAACAACCACAATTGGGAGCTGCAGATCTGCCACTAAGCAACGTGGTTCCTAAATGAAACATTACATGATCTTAACAAGCTTATGATTTCACTTCCATGATGGTCATTAACTAAATCACCTGCAAAATGTCATATGACTCTGCTTTGCAATTTTACTTCTGGTTTCCTCATTAAATGTGGTGGTCAGAATCCAGTTCTGAAGTATATAAATGGCGATCACCTCAGCATTGTGACACTTTGACAGTCATAAGTGTAAGGACTGATCATAAAGTTACTTTTTCAGTGCTTCGTACCATCGAACAAGTTACTAAACAGTTACTAATTTGTTAAGGACTAGCTGTAGTCTAGGTCCAGTAGCTAGTACGTATAATTAAGAAGTTATTCTTATCAACAGTGCTCTATAAGAAGGGAAAAGCAATACTGAAAATTCTAAGATAGAATTTGTATAATTGGAAAAAATCATTGGATATTCCTTAGTGCACTCTGAATGTCGCAAAAATATGAAATATGTTATGCTGCCTATATACCAACTTTATCTTGGAATCTTTTCACAGCTATATATAGTCGTGTATACTGAACCCTATTTATAGTTCTATAAATTACTGTTTCTGTTGGAATCTTCATGTTTAGTAATTCGCTAATTAATTTTCATTTCTAGCTACGTTATATACAGATCTTTTTTTACAGATCTTTTCAGTTCATAAATTTGAGAGCTGAAAATATTCCATTAAAAAAAGGATGGTGTTGTGGACAATTACAACATTGTCTTCTAGAGATGTATACAAGATGTTCAAATACATTGGGGTGCCAGATCAGTAATTTCTCACAAAAAGCATGGTGAGAATAATCTTTCTCCTAAAACAAAACCCAAGGATGAGTAATAACTTTTTTATGCATGATAAGCATCAAAAATATGAGCCTGCTGGTCTTTGCTTTTCATTTTTCTTTACCTTTTTCTCAGTCAGAACCTCCTGCAGTGAGCATCCAATGTGATCAATAACTCAATAACTTTTTTCATGCAGTAATTATCTCTGTGCGGTATTATCTGAACACTGTTTTTATTTATTACCCAAAAGATGTAGGAGATATTTATATAACCAGCTGATCCCATTTTGGACGAAGCTGTTTCTAACCGCAGGGGAAATAGTTTATATCAAATAGTATTTTAAATAACTATTTCATAGAAAGCTTTCTAATCATTTTTGCTTGAAGATAGAAGTAATATTGAATACTCCTTCTTTAATAAAATACTGTTTATGCGTATGAATATATATATCAATGTGATGTCTGGTTTTAGGGAGCTAATATCAAAATGGAAAGTTATCTCTTATTTGAAGTAGTTGCTTTCACTTTTTAGACTGAGATCTTGCAAGAATCTCGAATGATGATTCCTGATTGCCAACGTCGACTAGAAGCTGCACATTCTGACCTTGTTCAACTATTAGTAAGTATGGAAGAGGAATTTTTCTATAGACTGCCAGCTGAACTTAGATTAGTTTATATATCTTCTGTTTTGATATATCACCAAATTGGTGTTTTTTTTTAAATTTTGTAATTTTTATACCGCCCTTCTCCCGAAGGACTCAGGGTGGTTCACAGCCAAATAAAAACAACAGTAAGTAAATACAATACAAATAAAATCAATAATTAAAAAACTTATTCAATTTGGCCCCGATTTAAAATACATTAAAACCATAAAACCCATTAAAATTTAAAACCCAATAATAAAAATTCTATGCCAGTCCTGCGCGGAAGAATAGATACGTCTTCAGTTCACGGCGGAAGGTCCGAAGGTCAGGAAGTTGTCGAAGTCCTGGGGGAGGTTCGTTCTAGAGGGTAGCAGCCCCCACAGAGAAGGCCCTTCCCCTGGGGGCCGCCAGCCGACATTGTTTGGCTGGCGGCACCCTGAGGAGTCCCTCCCTGTGAGAGCGCACGGGTCGGTGGGAGGCAAACGGTGGCAGTAGGCGGTCCCGTAAGTAACCCGGTCCTAAGCCATGCAGCACTTTAAAGGTGGTAACCAGGACCTTGAAGTGCACCCGGAAGACCACAGGCAGCCAGTGCAGCTTGCGCAGGAGTGGTGTTATATGGGAGCTAGGAGCGGCTCCCTCTATCACCCGCGCAGCTGCATTCTGGACCAACTGGAGCCTCCGGGTGCTCTTCAAGGGGAGCCCCATGTAGAGAGCATTGCAGTAGTCCAGGCGAGAGGTAACAAGAGCATGAGTGACTGTGCATAGGGAATCCCGGTCAAGAAAGGGGCGCAACTGGCGGATCAGGCGTACCTGATAAAAAGCTCTCCTGGAGACGGTCGTCAAATGTTCTTCAAAAGACAACCGCTCATCCAGGAGAACGCCTAAGTTGCACACCCTTTCCATCGGGGCCAATGACTCACCCCCAACAGTCAGCCGCGGCCGCAGCTGACTGTACCGGGATGCCGGCATCCACAGCCACTCGATCTTGGAGAGGTTGAGCCTGAGTCTGTTTCTCCCCATCCAGACCCGCACGGCTTCCAGACACCGGGACAGCACTTCAACAGCTTCGTTGGGGTGGCCTGGGGTGGAAAAGTATAGCTGTGTATCATCAGCGTACAGTTGGTAACTCACCCCAAAACCACTGATGATCTCACCCAGCGGCTTCATATAGATGTTGAACAGGAGAGGCGAGAGAATCGACCCCTGCGGCACCCCACACATGAGGCGCCTCGCGGTCGATCTCTACCCCCCTGCCAACACCATCTGCGACCGGTCAGAGAGATAGGAGGAGAACCACTGAAAAACGGTGCCTCCCACTCCCAACCCCCCCAGCCGGCGCAGCAGGATACCATGGTCGATGGTATCAAAAGCTGCTGAGAGATCTAACAGGACCAGGGCAGAGGAATAACCCCTGTCCCGAGCCCTCCAGAGATCATCAACCAATGCGACCAAAGCTGTCTCTGTGCTGTACCCAGGCCAAAAGCCGGACTGGAACAGGTCCAGATAGACAGTTTCATCCAGGTACTGGGGTAACTGATGTGCCACCACACTCTCTACAACCTTCGCCACAAAGCGAAGGTTGGAGACGGGACGGTAATTTCCTAAAACAGCTGGATTCAGGGAAGGCTTCTTGAGGAGGGGTCTCACCACCACCTCTTTCAAGGCGATAGGAACAACCCCCTCCAACAAAGAAGCATTAATAATCCCCTGGAGCCAGCCTTGTGTCACCTCCTGTGTGGCCAGCACCAACCAGGAGGGACATGGGTCCAATAAACATGTGGTGGCATTCAGCCTTCCCAGCAACCTGTCCAGGTCCTCAGGAGCCACAGGATCAAACTCATCCCAAATGGTCTCAACAAGACGAGTCTCCGACGTATCACCTGAATCTACCCAATTTTGGTTCAACCCGTCCCGAAGCTGAGCGATTTTATCGTGCAGATACACACTAAAATCTTCGGCGTGCCCTTGCAGGGGATCATCCCGCACCTCCTGCTGCAGGAGAAAGCGGGTCACCCGAAACAGGGTGGCTGGGCGGTTATCTGCCGATGCAATAAGAGAGGAAACATAAGAACGCTGTTAATGTGCATATCTCATTATTGCCAGCTCTTCAAAATAGACACATTAAAAATATGAATATATGAATATTTAAGAATAAAATTGACAGTTTTACAGAAAAAGTATACTTCTTGAGACTTACTTATGTTAAAATGGCCAACCCAAAATAGTCTTCCTCTAATAGTACTGGGATCTGATTTTCAGTGATTTAAGAATTTCCATTACAATTAGTCAGTTGATACTTGATGCGAAATTTTAATCAGATGTTTAAATTGAAATATGGTTGTTATTTATTTATTTATTTATTTATTTATTTATTTAATCAAATTTGTATACCGCCCTATCTCCCGAAGGACTCAGGGCGGTTCACAGGCCAATAAAAAACATATAAATACAGATTAAGATCACAATTAAAAAACTTATTCTAAAGCCAAATTAATTAAAATGATATAAATACTAAAACCAATTAAAATCAATATAAATTTAAAACCTAGTCCAGTCCTGCGCAAATGAATAAATATGTTTTAAGCTCGCGGCGGAAGGTTTGGAGGTCCGGAAGTTGACGAAGTCCTGGGGGGAGTTCGTTCCAGAGGGTGGGAGCCCCCACAGAGAAGGCCCTTCCCCTGGGTGTCGCCAGACGACACTGCCTAGCTGACGGCACCCTGAGGAGTCCCTCTGTGAGAGCGCACGGTCGGTGAGAGGTATTCGGTAGCAGTAGGCGGTCCCGTAAGTAACCCGGCGCTATGCCATGGAGCCCTTTAAAGATGGTTACCAAAACCTTGAAGCGCACCCGGAAGGCCACAGGTAGCCAGTGCAGTCTGCGCAGGATAGGTGTCACGCGGGAGCCACGGGGGGCTCCCTCTATCACCCGCGCAGCCGCATTCTGAATTAACTGCAGTCTCCGGATGCCCTTCAAGGGGAGCCCCATGTAGAGAGCATTGCAGTAATCCAGGCGAGACGTCACGAGGCGTGAGTGACCGTGCATAGGGCATCCCGGTCTAGAAAGGCGCAACTGGCGCACCAGGCGAACCTGGTAAAAGCTCTCCTGGAGACGGCCGTCAAATGATCTTCAAAAGACAGCCGTTCATCCAGGAGGACGCCCAAGTTGCGCACCCTCTCCATCGGGGCCAATGACTCGCCTCCGACAGTCAGCCGTGGACTCAGCTGACTGTACCGGGATGCCGGCATCCACAGCCACTCTGTCTTGGAGGGATTGAGCTTGAGCCTGTTTCTCCCCATCCAGACCCGTACGGCTTCCAGACACCGGGACAGCACTTCGATAGCTTCGTTGGGGTGGCCCAGTGTGGAAAAGTACAGCTGGGTGTCATCCGCGTACAGCTGGTACCTCACACCGAAGCCACTGATGATCTCACCCAGCGGCTTCATATAGATGTTGAACAGAAGGGGCGAGAGAATCGACCCCTGCGGCACCCCACAAGTGAGGCGCCTCGGAGCTGACCTCTGCCCCCCTGTCAACACCGTCTGCGACCGATCGGAGAGATAGGAGGAGAACCTAAAGATAGGAGGTAAACGGTGCCTCCCACTCCCAACCCCTCCAACCGGCGCAGCAGGATACCATGGTCGATGGTATCAAAAGCCGCTGAGAGGTCTAATAGGACCAGGGCAGAGGAACAACCCCTATCCCTGGCCCTCCAGAGATCATCCACCAACGCGACCAAAGCCGTCTCAGTGCTGTAACCGGGCCGGAAACCGGACTGGAACGGGTCTAGATAGACAGTTTCATCCAGGTGTAAGGGAAACTGATATGCCACCATACTCTCTACAACCTTCACATGAGCGGGTTGGAGACCGACGATAATTACCTAAAACAGCGGGTCAGGCAGGCTTCTTGAGGAGGGGTCTCACCACCGCCTCTTTCAAGGCGGCCGGGAAGACTCCCTCCACCAAAGAAGCACTCGTAATTGCCTGGAGCCAGCCTCGTGTCACCTCCTGAGTGGCCAGCACCAACCAGGAGGGGCACGGGTCCAGTAAACATGTGGTGGCATTCAACCTACCCAACAACCTGTCCATGTCCTCGGGAGCCACAGGGTCAAACTCATCCCATACAATGTCACCAAGACCACCCTCAGACACCTCCCCTGAGTCACCGCAATTTTGGTCCAGACCGTCCCGAAGCTGAACGATTTTATCGTATAGATAACCGTTAAACTCCTCAGCACTTCCCTGTAACGGGTCATCCCGTTCCCCCTGATGAAGGAGGGAACGGGTCACCCGAAACAGGGCGGCTGGGCGGTTATCTGCCGACGCAATGAGGGAGGAGGCGTAGCAACGCCTCGCTTCCCTCAATGCCACTAGGTAAGTCCTATTATAGTGTCCACTAGTGACTTCACTAGTGTCCGATCAGCCTCCGAACGGCTAGACCTCCAGGAACTCTCTAGGCGTCTTCTCCGGCGCTTTCATGTTATAAAATATATGCAATGCAGTGGATGAAATATCAAAGTTGGCTTGAGGGAAGCAGGTTGATAATTAAACTTGAGGATGGTGTAGAAATATAATGGAGGTTGGAGAGAAAATTATTTATGGGTATTTGGATAAAAGAGAAACAAGAGCATAATCAGTCACTAAACATAATTCTTAAATGAGAGCTTTGGACAACCTTGTATTTAAGTTAGACTTTAAAAGAAATAAATAATTGCAGTACCAATTCTTCTGAAAATTGCCATAGGCTTACTCTAAAGTGTTGGAAGCAACACTTCAATATGTTAACAAATACAGAACCTGAATCGTATGTTTTCCCCTTCAAGTCTATTTCAGGGTTGTAAGCTAAAGAAATTTTTTAACCCAGCGTTCACTGTTTATTAGAAGTTCTCATAGATTTAGGAAACATTTCTTTAGCTGTGGCCCATAGGATCTTCATTTTAGATCTTTTCTGGAAGCTCTTTTCTGTAGCAATAGCAATAGAATTCAGACGGTTTAGAGTCAGCATCCTTATTGGTAACACCAAAGGCAAACCTTGTTTAGCATCCTGTATTTGACAGTAGACAATCAGCTGTTGCCAAGCCCAGAGTCAACACAAATGAAGTCCAGTCAAGGTTCAGTCCTTTATTTGCTTAAAGCTAAAGGGCAGAATCTTGTCAAATGAAAGCTATAATCTTCTAACCTACTACATATACCCTGCTTCCTTGAAAATAAGACTCAATCAGAAAATAAGCCCTAGCATGATTTTTCAGGATGCTCATAATTTAAACTCTACCCAAAAATAAGCCCCAGTTAAGATCATCAACCAAGAGGGATACTGTACTGTATTGTAAGACCTAACCAGAAAATAAGCTCCAGCGCATCTTTTGGAGCTAAAAATTAATATAAGACCTGGTCTTATTTTCGTGGAAACATGAAAATAAGGATGGAGCTTATCTGAACCTCTTCTCCTATCCCCCATCCAGTTTGGGACTGTGTAGTCTCTCTCTGGTAACCCAACACCCACCCACCCCCAGTCCTTCAGGTGCACATTCCAGCAAAAATGCCTTTGGGAAACCTTCCTGTAGGATATAATTGCTTTCTCTTGCTGCTTTTTCCCCAAAATTGATGTTCATACATATGTTGGCTATTGTTTATGAGCTACTGTCATCACAGCTAATGTAGTCATTAATGGTATCTAATCTTGTTTCAGGTGTATTAGGTTGATTGGCATCTTCTTGTGGCAGTTTTAAATTCCACATATTGTATATGAAAAAGGCTTTCATTTTTATCTTCTTACAATTGGATTTAAATGTCCAGATAAGCCTTACCAATTTAAAGATGGACTTTGTGGAACACTGTCTGAAATACCAGACAGTACTGTTTTAAATTAACTGTAACAAGATCCATGTATCTTATCCTAGCCAAACAACTCTATGATCCCATTGTTTATTATTCCTAACACCACTGGTACTAACAATAATTTCCGTATTATAGGATGTTGCTTCTAAAGGTTGGAGGCATACTTTTGAAAATATTTAAAAGTTTTTATTTATTTTCAGGAAAATGAAAAAGAATTGGAAGAAACTGAAGAATATAAAGATGCACAATCAGTACTGGGATCGATAAAGTTAGAAGCCTAGACTGATTTTTCACCATGTAATGGATATGCTTCAATGTTGGGTCCGTGGCTACTTTTTACAGTTTGGTAATTGCTGTATATTTGTTCTAGTAGTAATAAGAATGATAGTGTACTAAAATTGTATTTTATGCCATTACAAATTATTCAGTTTTTTTTATTTAATTTTTTGAGAAAAGCATTGTATAATCATACGAGGTAAAAATAAAAACTTAAATCAAAACAAAAGAGCATTTTTCTAATTATTTTTAGCATAAATAATATATCCAGGATTGAATCAGGCTATCAACTGCATTTTCTGCCCCTAATAATGGGTACTGTTTCTGATTCTCATTTGCACATAATTTTCAGGAATTTACTAATATCCAGAATCCAAGGTTTTTATCCAATGAAGCCAATGATGGGCAACATGCTTCAGTAGCTTCCCCTCAATGTAACTGGTAACAAGAAATACAGGTAGTCCTTGACTTACAACAGTTCTTTTAGTAACTCTTCAAATGCACAACACCACTGAAAAAAGTGACATGACCATTTTTCACAGTTTTGACCATTGCAGCATCCCCATGGTCATGTGATTTACATTTGGATGCTTGGCAACTGACTCACATTTATGAGGGTTACATCTGATCCCCTTTTGCTACCTTCTAACAAGCAAAGTCAATGGGGAAACCAGATTCACTTAAAAAATCTGTTACTAATTTAAGAACTGCAGTGATTCATTTAACAAATGTGGTGAGAAAAGTCGTAAAATGGGGGCAAACTTACTTAACAAATTTCTCAACATAAATTTTGGGCTGAATTGTGGTTGTAAGTTGAGGACTACCTATTCAAAACATGAGTGAGGGGAGATTAACATTTCTCAGCAATTATTGCAGTTGTGAAAATCTGTGTGCTTGCATGTATTGGATTTATATATTGCTACTCTGCACACTTGAGCGGCTCCAAAGGATTTCACAACCAATACATTTCTCCTCTTGTGCCACATCCAAACAACATGCTCATTTTTTTTTCAATGGCTTGCCATAAGTATTATAGTACTACAAGTGCTAGGATGTCAAGTTTCTCTAACAATGAGGAACAGAAATCTTTTCAATAACTTTGCACAGCACAAGGAGCTTATTCTAATGATTCTCCAAATTTAATTGCTGTTTTCTCCAAAAAATCACAAAAAAAAAGAAAAAAACCAACTATATTAGGATTGTGGAGATTGAGTTGAAGACATGATAAATGGTATTGGTAAATACTTTGTTGTGGAACTCAGACATTACTATGTTTATCCCATGTATATTGTGGAGATTTGTATGCCAACAGAAGATTAAAATCGTTTTGTTTGTCTGCAAAATTCTGATATCCAGAATTTAAAAATAGATTGATAGATATAGATAGATAGTTTGAATGAATGAATGAATGAATTCTTTATTGGCCAAGTATGATTGGACACACAAGGAATTTGTCTTTGGTGCATATGCTCTCAGAAAAGATCTAATAAAGGACTCAGTGTACATAAAAAGAAAAGATACATTGGTCCAGAATCATAAGGTACAACACTTAATGATAGTCATAGGGTACAAATAAGCAATTGAATCATACTAGAATAGAAGAATAGAATTTTTTATTGGCCAAGTGTGATTGGACACAGAAGGAATTTGTCTTGGTGCATATGCTCTCAGTGTACATAAAAGAAAAGATACGTAAGGATACAGCAACAAGTTACAGTCATACAGTCATAAGTAGAAGGAGTGGGTGACAGGAACAATGAGATATTCAAATCTCTTAAAACTGAGAGTTCTATTAATATAAATTCATTTAGTTGCCATTCTCCAGAGTTCCCCAAATAACTTCCAACACCTTTTATAACATTTTAACACCTGTTTTGAAAAAGCCTTTTACACTGACTTCCTTGTTGGTTAGAATCCTGCATTATTAGCATCCTAGATCATGTGAAAAGAGCACATGTATAATTGTACATATAAAGGGTTCACTCCATGCACATATTAGTATCAAGTAGAGTTATTTTTTCAGGAGACTTTCATGCCTTGAATAACATCAACAGAGGATGTGAGTATTGTGGATAACATAATACTTAATAGCTCTCAAATAGTAGTCTCAAATTATGCTGAAACAGTATATTGCTTGCCCATGATATTAGACTGAAAAACTAAGATTGGAGAATATGTTGCAATGACAAAATTGACATATTGCTATAGAAGTTTAACTAAATTCAAGTAGAAATGGCCTCCCTTATTTATAGTATATCAAAAGAGATAGATTTAGATAAGGAATATTATTCTCAGGACTCAACTACTAATGATTGTTGCAAAATTCAAATATGGTTAGGGGATGGGTATGCAAATAGGAGGGAAAGAGAAGATATATCAATAAAACAAATTACTTCTTGTTTTACTATGTATTTTAATACAAATGTAACCATTGATTTTCTTTTAAAAAATGTTCTTTGTATTTTAATATTTGTTTTTTCTACTTACTTTGTATTTCAGTATTTTAACAATAAACATATGGGGGAAAAAATAAAATGGTATGTATTCGAGACCCTAAATAGGGCAAGCTTATCTAGGATATATTTTTACCCATCCTGGTCACCAATATCTGTCTAAGCTGGAAATCTTTTGTAAATGGTGCATATCCAAAGGTCACAGAATACTAGTGGATTTAAATCATCGCATAAACTTCCTGAGCTCCAAGTGATAATGTTGGCTGTTTTCTCTTTCCCCCCAAAATAGAACCCAATGAAATTAAACACTGAAAGAATCAAGACGGACAAAAGAATATTTTGTTTGCACAATTTGTAATAAAATTTTGGAATTTGCTATCATGAAGTACGCTGGTTACCAGATTGGCTGACTTCAGAGAAGGTTGGACCAATTCATAGAAGTCATAGGGATCGGTGACTAATAGCTTTGATGGCAGTGTAGCTGCTTCGGAAAGCCATCAGCTGGGAGATGATTAGGCTTCCTTGTGCAGTTGGCTAGCCATTGTTTAACAGGTTAATGGCCTAAATCAGCAGCCTCCGACCTTTTGGGCACCAGAGACCAGTTCCATGGAGAAAGACACGAGTGGGTGTGGTTTTGCAAGCTGCCTGCATCCCATGGATGGGGCTTCGCTTGTTTGTATGGCCCAGTTCTGGCATGCTGTGGCCTGGTGATGATCTGCTTATATTCTTATGTACAATAACATGGCCTCAGTAAAGTGATGTACTAGGATTAAATCAAATCGTGTTATTAAGATAGTGGAAGGGGCAATGTTACATCACATATAGAAATTGTCCATCTCCTCCACAGAGTGACTCTGCTCTAACATGGACCTGGGATAGTGGAGTTTATATTCACAGATGTTCTACAAGATTTGTCCGACATTCAGAATATCTCTCTACTTCACCAAAAACCATAAGCTAAGCTAGCTCCATGTCTGTATGGAGGGAGCCCTACTTTCAAATGTTATGAATATTAAAATCTCTTTAAATATATGAAACAAGCTGGATATATGAAAAGCTATCAAAATGGGCCTTAAAGAGGACCAAGGATTGATGCCAGTCAAGCAATCTTTCCCTTCCAGCACACCTGCCTTGACAATTAGGGTCAATGACCACCATGCCAGGTGGCTCAAAGCTTGAGTATCCTACTATGGAACCTACTCAGCAGGTACAGAGGGAACGTCCACTAGAAGCACAGTCACTATTTGCCTTTGCCACTATATTTAAGAGGCACTGCTGACAACATTTGCAAAGAGGAAATTATTTGGAAAAGTTAGTTGTGGACAAGGATAGAATTACCTTTTTGATTACCTTTTTATTATACAGTTAGGATGAGCTTCTAAATACAGCTAGAACTGGGACACACACACCTTTGTGCTTCACAAGCAATTTAAGCAACTCAATATTACATTGCAATAGTTATTCCAGTTCCTAGCAGTGTATGTTTTAAATCCAGAGTGTGCAACTAACTAGGGCAAACAGCCGCAATATAAATGCATTGTTTTAAATATATTAAAACTATGTACAATGAATATGACTGCCAGCTCTGTTCTTTAATAATGTTTTCCTTCTGCTACATTAGTGATCATTTGGGGGAAATTCTTCAAAAGGCTCTAGAGTAGGGATGTCAAACTCGATTTATTGAGGGCTGCATCAGGGTTGTGTTTGACCTCAGGGGGATAGGTGGGCATGGCCAGGACAGGTGTGGCCAGCTAGATGTCACTTGTGTCAGGGGGTACCTGGTGGCCTGGTGGCCCGGGCAGGGCTGGGGGGAGGATCCTCCTGTAGCCCTCTGCCACCAAAAACGGAGCACAGGGGCTCCCTTTTCACTGGCAGAGGCACTGTGGACCGGTCCTTTTTTATTTTCAGGGAAGCCCCGTGGGCCAGATCTAAGCACCCCGTGGGCCAGATCCGTCCCTCAGGCTTTTGAGTTTGACACCCCTGCTCTAGAGCTTCTTGAGAGTTTGGGGAAAGTATGGGACCCTATGACAGACTGTACCTCTGGCACAATTTTGTATACAAGTGTTTTATAAAATTGCTCTCGTATATCTAACACCCTTGAAAAGGTTACATGTTGTTTTCTATACAATAGAGGGGATGGAAAGTTGTTGCAGTGCTGAAAAAACTGTCATGCAAATCAGATACTTATTTCTCAGTTATGCTACTGAAGTGCATAAAGGCTGGGTCAGCAAATGACAGCCGCTTCTAAAGCTGTCTTAACTACTGCATTAAGAACTCTCTGGTTCAGCGTTCTAAAATTTAAATAGCAGTTTGCATTTTCTAGATTTTTTTATTTCAGAGTTCAGTTCTGTTTCCCTTGATAACCTCTCTGGTTCAAGCTGGTTTTTCAAATGCTTGAACATAGTCAAAAGTAACATTTTAAATAAATTAAACACAATATAGTCACTATTTTCATTTTTACTTCAAAATTTTGAAGTAAATTCTTGATACATAGTTCGTAGTGTGTAGAATTTCAGTTGCTAATTGAAGATACTGGCAATGTTTTCATTTTGTTGCAGCTGCTGTTTTGAGGACTCTTCACAAGCAAGTCTTGTACTTTCCAAAATATGAATATTGTTTGAATTTTTATAAAATATTTTTCAAACCATTGTGTAAGGAAAGCTAGGTGGAAGAAGCCATTTAGCCCAATGAATCTGATTCTCTGTTCAACGCAAGAATCCAATTTAAAGCATTTGTGCCAAATGGCAGACCATGGAATCCTAAACAAATTTGAACACTGAAACAAACTGACCAAATGCCTTTCATGATATAGCAAAGCTCTTTGAAGCATTCCTTTTTAGATTATGTGTTATTGCATTTGCTTCAAGTGCTGTTCAGAAAAAAAATTATTGCAGTAAGATGAATGTCCAAACTTCTAAGTTAAAACTTTTGTTGTATCTGATGGCAAACCATGACTGGTGAAGGTTGTGGAATAAATGTTTGTATCTGATGTGAACTTATTTTTTATTCGCTTTAAAACTTTTTCAACTGAGCCCAACATTTCTGTTCTTAAGTTAAACACTTAAGTGTATTTTGCCTGATTTTATGACCTGTCTTGCCACAGTTGTTAAGTGAATCAGTGTAGTTGATAAATTAGTAATCTGGTTGTTAAATGATCACATGACCCTGGGTAACTGCAACTATCATAATTATGAACCAATTGTCAAGCATCTGAATTTTGATCACATGATCATGGGAATTCTGCGAAGGTTGTAACTTTGAAAAACAGTCATAAGTCACTTTTTTCTGACCTGTTGTAACTTTGGTCACCAAATGAACTATTGTAAGTCAAGGACTGACCTGTACTTCAATATGATGGTTCATTAAAATATGTACATTATAAATTGATGATTATAAATCAGGAATACTGAGTGTCATGTGGTTTAATGACCTGAAAGTATTTCTAAACAAAACAAAGTGTCTCAGTGAAAAAGAAAACTTACCTAATCTCACATCTATCCTGCAAAGTAGACACAGTGAGATATGAAAATTTAGATCAGTCCATTTGGTCATTTCCTTTGCTCCTGATGATTATTTGTGACCAATCAAGCATATTAACAAAAATCTTCAGTGCTTAACTGAGATTCAGTTAATGTAAACCAGCATTGCAAAGATGATTTATGGCTAATAGTTCAGAATAGATTAGTTTCATATTTCCTACAGTAGCATTGTACAAAGTACAATACAATTATTTGCACACTGAACATCTATTCAGGGTTGTCTAACTCCACAATTTTTGCTTCTAATCAATGTTCCAGGTTGAATTTTTTTGGAATCAAGTTAAGTAGAAGGTTTTTCTTTTTTTCATGAATTGCTTATTATTTGTGGTCTTGATCAGAAATTCCACCCAGCATAGGAAAAGGTTGCAAGTACTATATATTTGCTGAATGTTGCTGTACTCAGATATGTGTAACAGCAGTATAAATTGTTTTTATTGTTTACAGAGTTGACAGCTATAAATGTAAGTATTCTTATCAATATATATATGTAGGTCTTTGGTTATTCGGGTTTTCTCCCGCGTAAAATTGGAAGTGTCTTGGCGACGTTTTGACGAAGTCTCATTCGTCATCTTCAGGCTTCAGCTTCGTGCTTCTGGGAGCAATGTGTGATTGCAGCTGTTTCTTCTTTTTTAACTGCTAGTGGGGGTTTGAACTGATTGGGTGGGAGCTTGGCTGTGCTCTGATTGGATGGGGGTTTTTTTGTGCTCTGATTGGCTGGAGGTGTGTCCTGTTTGGGTGGGGGCTTGGTTGTGCTCAGATTAGTCTGAGTTGCAGGGGGATTTGAGCTGGTGAGCTGCACTGCTGCTGTTTGGCTTCGTGTTCGTGGTCGTGCTACATCTTCATAATGGGTGTCAGTCTGCTGCATGTATGGATTGGAGGGGTTTGAAATGGCTAATGTTGCAGCTGCAGTCTGGCTTCTGGTCCTTGGTCGTGCTTCCTGATCAGTGTGGGTTTGGGTCTGCTTTCTGGGTGGATGTGTGGTGGTGACATCCTGTGTGGACCTTGTGAATGTGGGTCTGGTGTCATTCCTCGTGTTAGGGACTCGTTTGTCAATAAGGGCGGGTTTCCAAATGGCTGGTAGGCGGGAGGTATCATCTCGTTTGTTCATGCTGTGTGGGCGTTTTTCTATCTCAATGGCTTCTCTGATTATTCTGTTGTTAAAGTGTTCAACAGAATAAGTTCAACAGAATAACACTTTAACAACAGAATAATCAGAGAAGCCATTGAGATAGAAAAACGCCCACACAGCATGAACAAACGAGATGATACCTCCCGCCTACCAGCCATTTGGAAACCCGCCCTTATTGACAAACGAGTCCCTAACACGAGGAATGACACCAGACCCACATTCACAAGGTCCACACAGGATGTCACCACCACACATCCACCCAGAAAGCAGACCCAAACCCACACTGATCAGGAAGCACGACCAAGGACCAGAAGCCAGACTGCAGCTGCAACATTAGCCATTTCAAACCCCTCCAATCCATACATGCAGCAGACTGACACCCATTATGAAGATGTAGCACGACCACGAACACGAAGCCAAACAGCAGCAGTGCAGCTCACCAGCTCAAATCCCCCTGCAACTCAGACTAATCTGAGCACAACCAAGCCCCCACCCAAACAGGACACACCTCCAGCCAATCAGAGCACAAAAAAACCCCCATCCAATCAGAGCACAGCCAAGCTCCCACCCAATCAGTTCAAACCCCCACTAGCAGTTAAAAAGGAAGAAACAGCTGCAATTACACATTGCTCCCAGAAGCACGAAGCTGAAGCCTGAATATGACGAATGAGACTTCGTCGAAACGTCGCCAAGACACTTCCAATTTTACGTGGGAGAAAACCCGAATAACCAAAGACCTACATACAAACACCCGCGAAAACCTCAGAAAACATATATATATATATATATATATATATATATATATATATATATATATATATATATATATATATATATATATATATATATATATATATATATATATGGAGTCTTTAGTTATTTGGGTTTCTCCGCGTAAAATTGGAAGAGTCTTGGCGGCGTTTGACGAAGTCTCATTCGTCATCTTCTGGGAGCTCCCAGAAGCACGAAGCTGAAGCCTGAAGATGACGAATGAGACTTTGTCGAAACATCGCCAAGACTCTTCCAATTTTACGCAGGAGAAAACCCGAATAACCAAAGACCTACATACAAACACCCGCGAAAACCTCAGAAAACATATATATATATCTCCTATAAAACCTATCCTTAAACTATGAATTTAACATTCTAAATTATACTTAGTTTGTATGATAAAGAAGTTCAGAAAGACAACAAGATGTGTTGAGTACAATTCCTCTACCAAGTCATAACAGTCCAAGAATGGAAAAGCTGAACTCTGACCAGATCTCAAAAGGGGAGCATACTAAACAATCCAAAATGCACATGTCCATAAACTATGTAATGAAAAAGCTATATCTCAGTTAACAGTCTCCTCTTTTCTGTTTTATATGATCATGCTGTGGTAATGCTTATGATCAATTTTAAAAGAATCATTATGGTTTACATTGAATTTACGCAAGAGAAGTGATTCATCTTTCTGATAACAACTTGTTGATCAAAGAAGATACTGGATCTTTTCAAAGTGGAAAACTATTTGCATTTTGTAAGAAAGGGGAAATACAGAAATAAATACATTCTAAAGATGCAAATAAGTAGAAAGGATTAAGAATTTTTTTAAAAAATTACATGGAATATAAATACACACCCAGGTTATATGTTTTGAAAAAACTGTTGTAGTGTAGAAACTCACACCTAACAGTCTAAAATGAGATTGAAAGAAATAGTTAAAAGTTATCACCCAAGTAAATTACGCTAAGGGCAGGGCCTTTCACCACAATAAATGAGGGAATTAATCATGAGGTCTAAGACCTTTAACTATCAGGCCTTGACTAGAAGAAGCAAGAGAAAATTACCATTTTATAGATCCCTAAATCTAAAATCAAAATGCCCTAAAAGGAGCAAAGAAAATGAACATCACTAAACCAGAAAGAACAAAACACTGCAAACTTTAGAAGGAAGGTAAAGGATAAAGAACTGATCTTGTTGAATTAAAATACGAATAAAAGCACTCACTAGATATGGTAGATATGAAGCTGGGCAGGAGATACAGTTGCAAAGCGGAGTCACATAATAAGATCAATTAAGCCGACCTGAGTCTTCGGAGAAGGGCGGGATATAAATGCAAATAAAAAAAAAGATCAATTTCACTTTCAACAAATGCACCAGGAAATTGTTGTCTCCTTTTGAATCTAACTTTTCCCAAAGTCAAAGCCAGCAAATATCAGAAAGCTATCTTCCCTAAGACCTAGGTCCCGGGTTTAATACCTTGTGAGTTTAAATCTTATAATATAGTCTAGTCTCAGTTCAGATAATAGTAATTTTACCACGAAAGCATGTGCATCTTAGGACACAAGAATCTTGGTAAATGTGCTTAATATACCAAGGTCCCAATTGCTTTTAAATCATGGAATCTCCCGTCCCTAGTCCATAAAATAGAACAAGCCAGGAAAAACTGCTACGAATTCCCATCCTCTGCATCTGTCTTGTGAGGCATTCTAAATTTGGAGTAAAATACATGTAACAATCACAAAAAAGGGCTAATCACCAATGTCTTTTTTATTTTCTTGTAACTGGGCACATTAGGTATTGGATTAAGGATTTAGAAATTTCAATTATAGGTTGTAAATCATGCACAAGTATAAGTATGTTCAGTTAACATTTACTTTTCAGTTATTTCATAGGATACTCTCCAGTTATTTCTTCCAGTATACGGGCTACTAAATAAATAATATTTAATTCAGTGTTTTTCAACTTTGACACCTTTAAGATGTGTGAACTTCAATTTCCAGAATCCCACAGTCAAGCATGTTGGCTAAGGAATTCTGCGGATGGAAGTCCATACACCTTAAAGATCCTAAGGTTGAAAAACACTGAATTTCTAGCTGCCCAAAAATAACTGCATTATATGATGTACAATGATCTTTTCAGTCCCCTAGCATGAACACCTTATTATGACTATTTGTTATTTTAAGGGTGCCTGTAAGGAAGAGGTATTAGATATCCCAACCCTGTATTGTAGACATGCATTGTTCCTTGGACTTTGACAAGTTTGTGGGTTCTTTTTAATATCCTTGTAATTTTCATCACTTTACTAAAAGATGTAACATACAACTAGACTGATCACTACAATTAAAGGTTAATCAGTTTAGAAATTTTGTGCTAGACCTTGAAATTAACCCTCTAAAAACAATGTAAAGAGTTTTACTCATCTGTTCACACTATCACTTGCTTTTGGGTTCTTACCCAGAAAAAACAAGAACACCATTTGAAAGAGTATCTTTTTGTAGGTAGCTAACACAGATGTCTTCTTAGCAGAATGTATTCATTATTTGGTTAGTACTTTCCTATGTCTGTCTCCAAAAGCAACATGGAGACCTCCCTCCCTTCTTTTTATGTTTACACCTTAAAAACCCTATGAAGTAGATTGGACTATAAAAATATTGTAGCTAGAATTCAGGGGTAATCTTTCCTAAGAGAGCTTTACTACAGAACTGGCATATTAATTTAGCTTTTTGTTGTTGCTGTGATCTGTTTACAAATATTTTGGCTTTTCTGTAGCTGTAAAAGATACAGTCAGAAGGCAAAGATGGAAATGGAAATATCATGCTTTTTATTTGATGCTAAAACTGGTCTTCCTCACTGCACTGAGATACTTAACATTAGTGTTGTCTAGCTATGCCATAAAGAGAGCTTTATAAGAATGGGAAACCAGAAATGATGGCATTAGCAATTACCTTGGTTCAGCTGTTGAAAGTGGCTCCAATGGAGGACAGGGCTCGGCTCTTACACTTACCAGGTGGTTTCATCATTTCAATGGCACTGACAACAGAAAGTTATGGCACCCAGGCAGTTCTTAGAAGAGGATGAGCTACCACTAGGAGAGCCTATTCAACTCTCTATAAAGACAAGGGTTTTTTACACTATCACTATCAGATTCAAAAAAAGTGGTGATGGTAAGAGTAATTAAAAGAAACTATCTGCAAATATTTTATTACATTTTTGCATCTGGAAATAGTTATTCATAATAGTCTTGAGGAATAACCATTCTCAATGAAAGCTCAATGAAAGCTGAGTTTTCCTTCTCATTCTCTACACAAAGGATGGGCAGAATTCTGGCTTGCAAAATATACTTTGTTTCATTACTAGCAGGCCAAATGTCATTTACTGCAAAAAAGAGACATGTAATATTAAAGGTTTTTGAGCCCAGTAATTCAATCTTTACTGGATTGAATAGAAGGATTGCATAATCCTTCTATTCAAGATCAGCTCCTAGTTTATCCTAGCTTTTTAAATTTAAAAAATATAATTTAAGACAGCAAGCAAGTAATTTTGCACGTATTGTTAAACATGAAGACCAATGCCATCTTCTGCAAAACAGTAGAGATCAACCTGTATGGTCCTTTCCAGGTTGCCTATTGAATAAATAGGAATATATGGAGACACAAGTCACAAAGAAATATTTGGGGCAAGATCCTATAAAGTGTACGAGTAGAGCATTATTGATGGCTGGGAAACCCTTACAGATTTTTTGCATAAAACAGAAAAAATGCATTTATGATCAATGGTTTTGACAATTGGACCGGATAATCTAATTTATTTAAATATTTTTCACATTTCCATACCACGCATCTCCCTCAAAGAAGATCATTTTTTTCAGAGCTTCACTGGGTAAGAAATATGGAAAACCAGCTATTCCTTTACAATCAGAAGCCAATAATATAAATTTTAGATACAATGGCTAACAATTGATCCAATGATCAATTAAATATGAATTAAATACTATATATTATTGATTTAATCAACATGCTTTGAAAATATTTTAATTATTTATTTATTACAGTAGCTTATATCATTGCTTCTTCAATTAAAAAGCAAAGAAAATAAAATATAACAAATGAATGGCACATCCTTTAGCTGACAAGCACTTCAGAAGAAGAGGCAAAGTGACTATGACTCTTCAAACAACAAGTTTGTTTCATCTTTACTTACATTCATTTGCTAAAGAGAGTTGGTTTTTCCTAATTTTTTATGCCTATATTATGTAAACATGGTGAACTATTTTAATTAGCATTAGTTTGACTAGCAGTACAATGAATAATTGAATAAATGAAACAACAATAAAAAGTATATATTTGGAAGTAAGCCTTGTTGAGTAGTACCAACTATATAGTAAGTAGGTTTAGAATTGCAATTAAGAATCTTTTAATTAAGTCACAATTCTACCTTAGAGATTGAATTTTTAGGGTTTTTACATTTATTAAGAACAATAATATTTAAAAGCTTTTAGACATTTATGAGCACATTTCTTCAACAGACATCTTCTACAGAAAGAATAGATTTATAGACAAATTTATGTGGAGTCCTACAAGATTTGAGTATAATGGAAAATTAATTAAGATTGCCTCATATTAAAAGGCCAGCAAAGAAAACCTTAAGGACTTTAATAGTATCTATTAAATGCATAGTTTGAACATTATTTGTAAGAAATACTTTGAATCTTATCTGAACACAACACCTCTCAGCTATTCAATAAAACAGCTATTTTAAGGGTTTAATAACTTTAATACTTTAAGGAGTTGACTCATTAAAATTAATGTAACTCTGAAAACAGCAGTATTTTATTTCCAAACTTCTTTAATGCTGCTTTAATGAACAGCAGAGAGAAGTTGCATTCAGTCCAGGTCTGAATAACTTTGTGCAAATTAGTTTCAAAGCCTACAACACCCCAATATACAAGCATACTTGATTATCTAACACCCTTGAATTAACTTGGGAGGAAAAAAATATTCCTGTTAGTCACAGCTTGGAAAGGGCTTTCAGGGGGCTTAAGGAAACTTTCAAGTGACCTTGCAGGGAAAAATCCTCTCCATTTTCTGCTTCTGAAGAAGTTACTGATGTTGCATTGTTAGATAAAATGAACATTTTAAACCTGATTTAGAAAGGGAGAGGCAACCAGCTCAATAGCTGATCAAATGCTTACTATGGAGTTAGCAGAGAAAGAGTTCACATAATAAAATAATCACTGCACCGTTGTGATGCAAGCTTTGTCTCTTTCTTACATGCCATGTGACCCTACAAACACATACCAAGAGCTGGAGCTTCTGATGAGAAGAATATTTCATCCCTCATTTTGATAAATGCATCAGATCCTTCAGACACTTCTGTTCCAGATTCAGTTCCAGATAAAAGAAGCCTGCACTGGGTGGCTGCTGATGTTGAGGGCTTTTCCAGGTAAATGCACAAATATCTCCTTGGTTGACCGGCAAAGCAACTCAGACTCGGTCCAATGCTCAACACAGACTCCAGTTCCCTGGAATGACAGCGGAGTCCCCATGACCTTGTGATACAATGTTCTTCTTAAATTATTTTTCTTTCAAAAATAAGCAAAGGAGTTAAGACAGCGGAGTTGGCCCTAAAAGTGAACTGTCCTTCCCCATTGATCAATTCCCTTCTATTTCGAAACTCAGCACAGTGTAATCGAATGCATTGAACCAACTTGGGATGATTGAAAGGGTTTATCAATAGTTCCAAGGAAAAGGCTGTAAAAGAGGGTTCTTGCTTTCCAGAAGTTTCAGATACAATTCCCAGCATCTCTGACTAGTGACAAAACTGTCTGTGGATGATGGGGAGACCCACTCCCGTCAGCAGGCATGTTTGCACAGGAGTGAGACAGGAGTGAAATGGTCCCGGTTCGGATTGGATCAGCCGATCCAGTAGCTATGGCGGTGGGTGGTTCGGAGAACCGGTAGCAAAAATCCCTGTCCCCCACCTCCCCGCCAATGCCCAGCTGAGCCACGCGATCGTCAGAGCCTTTTTTTTTTACTTTTAAAAGCATTTTTACAACCTATTCGGCCAAAAAGGTTGTAAAAAATGCTTTTAAAAGGTAAAAAAAGGCTCTGACAATCCCAGCTAAGCCACGTGGTAGTCAGAGGCTTTTTTTTTTACTTTTAAAGGCATTTTTTACAACCTCTTTGGCTGAAGAGGTTGTAAAAAAATGCTTTTAAAAGAAAAAAAAAGATTGCGCGCCATAGCTGATCAACCCCCCGTGCACTGTTCTACTTACCCCAGGCCTCCTTTTGGCATGCACTGCGTGGGCACACCTCACATTTGGTGCGTGGTGCGCACTGCGCATGGTCAACCAGAGAACTGGTAGTAAACCGGTTCAGATTTCACTACTGGAGATAGATAGATAGATAGATAGATAGATAGATAGATAGATAGATAGATAGATAGATAGATAGATAGATAGATAGATAGATAGATAGATCTATGTATGTATGTATGTATATATGTATGTATGTATGTATGTACACAAAGATGTGGCTGCATCTTTGTGCTTGAAATTCCATCCTATTTAACATGGATTCCATTTCATAACACAACTGAAAAGGGCAACTGTTTCATTCTGCAGTTGAAGCCACCCTCTTGATTTTTTTGATACTCTCTCCCATACAGATGCCGCTGTACTACAGGACATCATGTTGCTGTCAAATTTCATCACACAAATCTCAATTTTAACTTCCTCCCTTGACTCCTTCCATTCATCACACTTATCAGTATTATCTTCTATGCCCCATCAAAGCTACTATTGCCCCCACCAAGTTCTGGGAACCTTCTGGAAGACCTGCAATCTACTACCTTTGAAGCTAATCCGCCGCTGCTACTTAAAACATAATAGTATCTTTGAAAAACATATTGTATAACTAGAAAATCTCGTACAGGTAATTCTCATGTGGCAACCACAATTGGGAATGGCAACTTGGCTGTTAAGTAAAGTGGTCGCTAAGTAAAACTGCAACTGTGCTTATGACCTTACTTTAGTTTTCCTTTGCTTTACAGACCTACAAAGATAAATGTGAGGACTGGTCATAAGTTTTTATCTCCATTGTAACTACAAACAGTCACTAAATGAAATGGTTGCTAAACAAGGACTACCTGTATGGAAAATGGTTCACTACAAGGTACCACCTAAAAAATTAAAATTGTTCTTGCAAAGCAAATGTTCTGGGCATCAATACTGAATGTGCAAGTTTTATTTCTGGTCTTCCTTAATAATTTATGTGGAGGTGTGGCAGTGGTGAAATCCTACCGGTTCACACCTGTTCAGACGAACCAGTAGTGATAAAAGAAGCCTGTAAGAAGCCTGTTATTAGAACACAGCAGCCTGCAATTACTGCAGGTTCAAGCCCGGCCCAAGGTTGACTCAGCCTTCCATGCTTTATAAGGTAGGTAAAATGAGGACCCAGATTGTTGGGGGGGCAATAAGTTGACTTTGTAAAAATATAGAAATAGAATGAGACTATTTATTTATTTATTTATTTATTATTCATATTTGTATACCGCCCTATCTCCCGAAGGACTCAGGGCGGTTCACAGGCACATAAAACATTTATATAAAAATTAAGATAATCATTAAAAAACTTATTCTAATGCCAAATTATTAAAAAATATAAATATAAATATTAAAACCAATTTAAAACCCCTATAAATTTAAAATCTAAGCCAGTCCTGCACAGATGAATAAATGTGTCTTGAGCTCGCGACGGAAGGTTGAGGTCCGAAGTTGACGGAGTCCTGGGGAGTTCGTTCCAGAGGTGGGAGCCCCACAGAGAAGGCCCTTCCGTGGGCGTCACCAGGCGACACTGCCTAGCTGGCGGCACCCTGAGGAGTCCCTCTCTGTGAGGCGCAGGTCGGTGAGAGGTATTCGGTAGCAGTAGGCGGTCCCGTAGATAACCCGGCCCTATGCCATGGAGCGCTTTGAAGGTGGTTACCAAAACCTTGAAGCGCACCCGGAAGGCCACAGGTAGCCAGTGCAGTCTGCGCAGGATTGGTGTCATACGGGAGCCACGAGGGGCTCCCTCTATAACCCGCGCAGCCGCATTCTGAACTAATTGCCTTATACACTGTAAGCCGCCCTGAGTCTTCGGAGAAGGGCGGGATATAAATGTAAACAAACAAAAAAAAAAGCTACTGGTTTAGCGAACCGGAAGTAAAGAAAAGCTACTGGTTGGTCCAAACCAGTATTTCCGATGATCAACTGTGCTGTACAATTTAAAATCGCTAGAAAGCATGAAATCCTGCTTTCTAGTGAATCTAAATCACGCTGTTCCCCCCATCGCTGTTCTACTTACCTTCCCAAGCGTCCTTTTTCTGCATGCAGCGCATGTTTGGCGCATACTGTGCATGCATGTGCACACAGCATGCATTTGGTGTGCACCGCACATGGGTGTGCAGCAAGCGCTTGGTGTGCAACGTACATATGTGGGCAATGAACTGGTGGCAAATCGGGGAAGATTTCACCACTGGGGCTGGGGTGTGGGTGGGTGGGTGGATGGGGGGTATATGCAGTTATACAATTATATATTTGATTGTATACTACATTTATTCTATGTTTATAGTATTTAAATGAAGGTTAGTCTGTTTCCTTCCCCATGTCATGCTTACCCAACTGTATTCTCATCAAGCATTGGTTCAATAGTTCAGCAGTAATTTGTTTATACGGGATGGACTTCAAAGATCAAATTATATAAATACTGTACTTTATACTTGTGGCATAAGACTTGCAAGGTCTCTTTTAACCTTATGGGTTTTATTATTTTTTCAGATATATATTATTTACAATGAAAAGTTCACACATTCAACTGGTAATCATAGACAAAGAAGATATGTTGAAAAATGCAGACTCCTGACATCCTTCAGATTCTTTAATTGCTTGGGAATGTTTGGTTTTTTGTCTTCTTTTGTTACATTTACGAGTGCAAGCAGATAATTATGCAGCAACTAATCTGAAATACTTCTATGCAACAGATACTCAGTGATTTTGTATCAGTGGCTATTGATGACCTCTCCAAGGTCTGAAGTTTCTGGCATAGAAGCCGATCAGAAGGGTATATATTGTACAGTCCAAGTCCCCTTAAACTTTCAGAGAAGAGAGATGTAGGTGTTACATGCTGTGATGCCTCCATGTATGGGGGTTTACATGAGTCCCACACTTGGAGAGAGATTGGGAAAGAAATTTCTCTATTTTTTGCCTGATGTATATTCCATATGGTACGTGGCAAAGTATCTACTGGAATTAAAAGATAAGGTGAGAATGAATCAAACACAAAACTTACTTATTTTTAATTAATATTTCTCAAGACTCTCATTTGTTGATTACATTAATATAGTAAAAGGCTTATTCGTTCTTTATCTGGTCAATAGATTATTAAAAAATTGAAAAATAGACCTGCAATTGTCTTAGGAATTTCAGCTGAACTAAACTGCTGAGTGTGGATCTATTGTAAGACTGGAGTTGTACAAGTTACACTTTGTTTATGTGCATTCATGCTTTGTTGTGTAGACCACAAATGGCTAGTTCATGCACTACACTAAAGCAATGCCACATAATTAAATTATAATTCAGTGTGATGCATAAAGCGGGTCTATTTTTCAATCTGTTGTGTTAAACGTAAACTGTTATTTTTACAAATAATAATAACTGGAGACTATTTTGTCTTGTAGAGCCTATTATAACTTTAAGGAATATACTGTGAAGGAATTGTGCAGCAGCTGTCTAAATGAAGTCAGACACTGACACAAACTTGTAGTTTTAACTACAAGTAGTAAACTCCCCCTTTACACGCACAGCAACCAATTATAGTGTAGATTACCTCATGCATGAGCCAGCACACTTCAATCAACTATAACTATTGTACTGTATTGTATTGTGTCCATTGTACACCTTTTTGTTCCAGCTACTAAATTTAATATCCTAACAATCTTCCTGTTAGAAAAACTTCTAAAAAGAACATTTGAGTTGTCTTCATTTTAATAGGAAACAAATGATCACATGTTCCTTAGACCAATTCCAGCCTCCTCTGACCCATTGCCCATCCCAGATGATGGATACTTAATTGGTTGGGAGTTATAATTTCAAGATATTTGGAATACATCAAGAAGGGACAGACAGACTTTACATTCACTGCATGCACAACAGATGTCTGCAAGTTGGGGTTCCTTAATATTTACAGAATGAAGCCATTTCCACACACTGTGTTTTTATTTTTTCCAGTCCAACAATATGTTAGAAGGTGATTTAAAAAGGGCCTAGAACTCTGTCCATGAATTATCTGGATAACTCAATGAAAACATTGCAGAAGATGACCACATTTGGTGAGACAGAAGAACCTGACAAAACAAAGTTGGAGCTTGACTTGGTTGGAGTACTTACAATGCATCTGTATGACCAGTGACTCCAAATGTTGCTGACGACTCCTTTCCAAATCCGCCTCCTTTCAGTCAGAGACAGCATATGACACCTGCTCTGCAAGATCCTCCAAACACAAACAGGTTGCAACACTTATGTACCCATGCTGATTACAGGTAGTCCTTGACTTATGACCATAACAGAGCCCAAAATTTCCATTGCTAAGCAAGCAGGTGTTCAGTGAGTTTTTCCCCATTTTTACATCCTTTTCAGCAGAGTTGTTAGGCAAATCATGTCATTAAGCAAATCTGGCTATCCCCATTGATTTTGCATGTCAGATGCCAGCTGGGAGTCCGGGCGCAGCCACCAATTCACCCGATCCAGGGTGGACTGGTGGCAACCCACCACTGTGGTTATGACTTCAAACGGTCACTAAACAAGTGATTGTTGAGAACTACCTGTAATCCCCAAGAAGATACACACATACACACAGACACACTCATGCATGCTTACATTGATACGTGTGTATGTGTGTGTGTGTGTATATCTTCTTGGGGATTACACACAAACTCATGCATGCTTACATTAATATGTATATATGTATATGTGTGTGTGCATTTGTATGTGTATGGATATGTGTACTTTTTTGAGAGCGGGCATCAGAATTTAATTTTTAAATGTGTGCCATCGTGTTCACAGAAAAAAGTGATAATAAAGCAGTGGTGAAATCCAAATTTTTTTTACTACCAGTTCTGTGGGCATGGCTTTGTGGGCGTGGTGTGGCTTGATGGGCTTGGGTTGGTGGGCGTGGCAGGGAAGGATACGGCAAAATCCGCATTCCCATCCCACTCTGGGGCCAGCCAGAGATGGCATTTGCCAGTTCTCCAAACTACTAAAAATTTCCACTACCGGTTCTCCAGAACCTGTTGGATTTCACCTCTGGGGTAAATTCTATTATGCTTGTTTGAAGGATCTTGGTATATTTGGCCAACAGAAGACAAAAGGGAGACATGATAGCAGTCTTCTTACACTTGAGAGGTTGTACAGGGAAGAGGGGGTATATTTATTCTGCATAATGTCCAGTGGTGAAATCTGAACTGATTTACTACCGGATTGCTGGCTGTGCATGCGCGTTGCTTGCGCGCATGCACAGTGCGCACGCTTAGTGCACACCAAAAGGAGGCATGGGGTAAAGGAGGCAGGTGGGTGATCAGCTGTGGCGCGTGATTTTTTTTTTAACTTTTAAAAGCATTTTTTTACAACCTATTCGGCCAAATACTTTTAAAAGCATTTTTTACAACCTATTCGGCCAAATAGGTTGTAAAAAATTATTTTAAAAGAAAAAAAAAGAGGCTCTGACAATCTCCGCGGCTCAGCTGTGATCATCAGAGCCTTTTTTAAACCTTTTAAAAGCATTTTTTAAAAGAAGCAGCAAGCAGCAAGCGGGCAAGCGGGCGACCAGCCAATTGGGTGAGCTGGGGGGGGGGCAGGGATTTTTGCTACTGGTTGTCCGCACCATCCGGTCTGAACTGGGAGCATTTCACCCCTGCAATAAAGTTTATCTTATCTTATTATTACATAGAATCCAATGGAGACACTTCCATGAGTATTTCTGATAACAAAATTGGAAAGGATTTCCAAAGCCATGACACACATGTTGCTCTGCATTGAATTTTGGAAAGAAATTAGTTAACAGTCTCAGGATTGTATTTGCCTGACAGCAGAATAATTCAAAACAATGTAGTATTTGGTATGGCAAGATAAGCCACCGCAACAGCCACCAAACTAAAAGGTGATCTGGATATAGGTCCCGCCTATGAAAAAAAAAAAGAAATCCAGAAAATAAGCCCCTCCTCCAGCATCCCAACGGAAGACCCCATTGGTCAGCAGTTTGAAGGGCGAGGTTGCCCGTATTCCAAGACTCAGCCTGCCTTGTGGTCCTGTGACCCAGAGCAAAACTCTTATCGAGGGCTTAGCTGCGGCCTGCCAGCTTTCCTTGCTTTGTTCAACGTGGGTTAAATGATGCTGTTGCCCAGGTCTCTCCGCCTATAAGGGGCCATTCATAGTATGATTTGAAAGGCCAGATGGATTTCTGCGTTTCCTTTAAGGCAGGGGTCTCCAACCTTGGCACCTTTGAGCCTGGCGGACTTCAACTCCCAGAATTCCCCAGCCAGCTTTGCTGGCTGGGGAATTCTGGGAGTTGAAGTCCGCCAGGCTCAAAGGTGCCAAGGTTGGAGACCCCTGCTTTAAGGCAATAAGATTAATAAAGTCCAACGTGGTTTTTCTTTGCTGCTTATCCCAACGCTCGCTTTGGCAGGCCGTTGACTTCAGTGCAGAAAGGAACTCTGAAGTGGGGGGGCTGGAGTGCTGCACCGTGGGGCTACGGGGAGAACAGCGCTCTTTCTGGGGAGGGGCGTGAGATACATTTCGCTTCCCCTCTCAGGCCTTCCAAAGGCGGCTAAAGGTGTCTCCGCTGGCGTGCGGAGCGGCCTTCCAGGAACCGTTCCGAAACTACCGGACAGAAAGGAGCGCCACATAAGCGCCCAGGCCGGAGCCTCTGGGCCTCCACCGACGGCCTTGCCTTTCTCGCGGGAAGGGTCGGGACTCGTGAGGCGCTTTGGCCGAGAGGGGCAGCTGGTTGCGCTCCCCCTGCTGCCTGGGCAGAGGCCGCGGCCACTCTCTCTCCCTCTCAGGCCCCGCTCCGGGGCTTGCGCGCTGCGGCCTGCTCCGAGGATCCGCGGGCCTTTGGAGAGACTGGCGGCCCCTCTGGAATTGGCCTGGGCCCGGCAACCGGCTGGGCGGGAGAGCGACTGGGCCGGGCCGGGCCGGGCCGGGTGGCGGCGCGCTGGTTCTTCGTCTTCTCCGCCCCAGGCTCATTACCAGCCCTTAATGAGACCCCTTTACTCCGTGACGTGCAACCGCTCCATCTCATTAAGGAAATCGCTCTTCAATGCTGATTATTTTATTTGCAGCCATAATTATATTTCTTTCGGCTAAATCACGGTTTAATCGAGCCCACATGGAGGGCAGCAGCGCTAATTACGGCGGGAGATGCGGTGGCGGTAGCTCGCCTCTTGGACTGCTGGCTGAAGCAGAAGGCGACCGAGGCGGGCCCCGTCCAGGATGCCCAGGCGCTTCTCGCCACGGGGCGGGGGGCGAAGCCGGAGAAGAAGCGGTCGGGAAGAGGAGCGTGGGGGGGGGGGAGGGAAGGGGGCCTGAAGCACAACAACTTATTACTTCTAATTCCCCAACTGTCACCAAATCACCTGCACGAAACAAGAATCTAATTTGTTAAGCTGGCATTTCTGCAGATGGAAGATCGATTTTCTCTTTAGATTTCTCTAATTGAGTGAATATAGACGCCCCGAATTAGCCGCATTTGGGGGCTGGAGGGAAAGGAGAAGAGGAATGGAGGTGGGTGCGAAGGGAGAGAATAAAGAACCGGGTGGCCGGGGAGAGTCAACAAAAATCATCCTGGTAAAATAAGGCATCGCCACCTCCCGACCTTCCCCCGCTCCCCCCAGTAATAAAGGAGGGCCTCGAAGGCCCCTCGATTGAGTGACAATCATATTTGTGGCACTAACTGGGTTTTAAAAGAAAAGGTTAGGACGGCTGGCGAATGCTAACCAAGCGGCAAAGGGGAAGAGAGAGAGAGGGCTGATCGCTGAAATTGCTTACAGAATTACATTTGTTTTTCTTGTGATTTTATTAAAAGTCACTCCTCATCTCCAGAATGCGTGAAAATATCTACTTTCCACTCAGATACACCGCATTAACTTGTTGGAGGCGAATTTGTTTGTTTGTCTATTTTATTTCTTTGGCTAGATAAGATTGATGCAGTCTTATTAGCGCTATATCTAGTTATAGAAAGAGATAAGGATGAGATGTTTTCTTTTTATTCCAATTACGAGGCTTGTCACCTAACTGAATAACTGATATATGATTATTTATCCTGAGCAAATAGAAATCAGAAAAGCGGCCCAACTTAACACATACAAACAAAAATATGTATGTTTCTTATTATAGTCAACCCCGGTAATTGGCCAGATTAACAGGGTGGCGTTGAAGACAGAAAGAAGGGAAACTTAAACGCTCGCTGTCAAGCAGCAGATAAATATTTTTGCCGCGGTCGCGTCTGATCGCCGATTTAGTAATGGGGAGGGGGGCATTTTAGAAATACAAGCGAGGATGATTTGTCGTTCTGCTCAGGTTGGGCTGTTGTCAAAAATTGAGAGTCCTGGAAAAACTTCGGAATACCTGCTTGGGCAAAGTTGTTTGGCTTTCAAGTTATATTTGTGTGTGTGTGTACACAGACACGCAATCGGTTGAATCAAGAGAAATAGCATGTTTCTTTCAAGTGGGCCTACTGAGAAGAAGGAAGCCGCTAATCATACTAATGCAAATAAAATACGAACACCACCACTAATAAAAGTAGGGTTTGGAATTGTCTGACTTGGTTTGTGCTAGAACATGGGGGTGGGGGTTGAGATGAAAGCTGTCTCTTAGTTCAGCAGCTTGCTCTCCCCCCTCCCCAGGAAACCGATTGATGAGAAATTAATTGAAACGAGCCGGGCTCAAACACACCCTGGCGCACATAACTGGCGCCACGCCTCAGATTCTGCAAGCTGCGCTCTCTTTCTGCCTGCCTGGTCTATTTAGAAAGATACGTTTGCGGCATAAAAATTGGGGGGTGGGAAGCCAGGTGGGGGAAGGAAAGGAGCCGGGCGGGGGCCGCGATCTCGCTCTCCTTTTGGGTAGACGACCTCCTCCATTGGAGCTTTTCTCTTCGTGCCCGTTTCAACCCTGGGCACAGTCGTGAAAAAAAACATCCTAGTTAGATCCTTCGATTGAACCGAAATGCGAACCGAGGCGGAGTTTTCTAGCCAACCAGTAATTTGAGAAGAGGCTTGCTGAAATCCCTTTTCCTCTCCATCTCCCTTCCTTCTACAGCCTGATCCTCCAGATCAGACCAGGACCACCAGCTGCCTGCCAGCCTCGGTTCGTCGGCGGCTCTCCAATCCAGCGAGGCAGGAGGCGCAAAGAGCTGAAGGAGAGGCGCGACAGGCCTTCAGACCCGGGATCTCTTACTATCACCGCGGCAGCCTGTTCCACTCACGTGGCCGCGCCCCTCCTTGCCTTCCTTTTCTAAAAGCGGGCCTGTAATTTACAAGGAATTAAAATTGATTCTTTTCATCAAGCACAGAAAATAGCAAAATGTGAGATCGTTAATTATTGAAGGAGGCGCTTTCTCATTAGAGGCAGCGCTGTTACAATTCAGCATTTAAATAACTGCAAAGCGAGAATAATAATTATTGTAAGAATTCTCATTTCAGCCTTTAAAAGACGTGCTGATTTTTATTTTCCGGTGATTTCATCCCCTTCCAGGGAAAACACAAAAGATGACACTTGTCTTCCAAAAACCAAAAAAGAGAGGTCCAAAACCCACTACTCAGGCTGGGATTTTTGCCAATGGGATCTGGATATAGCGCGGAAATAGAGTTCTGCGAATTTGTGCCGTTTATGCCTGTCTTCGAATCAAAGTAACAATGGACTGGTTTTAATAATATTAGCAATAATATAAAATAAGGCAAAATAAAATAAAAGTTTAAAAAAAGGGATCCACTTCTTCTGAGCACGGAACATTTATAAAATGTACAGATTCTGCACATCAGGATTGCCATGAAGATGACAACGTCACGCTCTTAGAAGTTTCAGAGCACACATTTCTATTTGCCATTTCTGCGTCTCCGGCCCCCGCCCTCTGTGCCCCAGGTGGCGTGAGATTTGCCAAATCAGGACCCCGGTCGGTCCCTGTGATACCGTTTGGTCCCCCTGAAGAAATCGTGAAGAGAAAACCAGGGGTGGTGGCGAGGTTAGAATTTCCCTGCACGGAGCCCTTTGGCAGGCACTCTGGTACGAAATTCAATCTCTATTTTTTATGAGAAGTAAACCGTCTAAATAAATTTTATTAGGGGCAACCAATATATTTTTCTAGTCACTCCCTTTGTTCCAGCCCTACGTGTGTGTAACAATCTAAAACCTATTTATGGTGGGAAAACTTGCCGGATCCGTCATAGAAAACCCGTTTACTTTGCGGGGAAAGTGATTTTCCCAAGCACGCCCTTGTCATGGTGGAGATTTGGGGACCAGAGCGCTAAGCCGAGCCTTGTTAGGGACTTCACTTTGCCTGATCAGGTGGGAAATACCTTCCATTATCCACGGAATGGCCTGACTGGCACTTTTCTGGCTGCGGAGGGGCGGGAGTTGGGGGAAGGATAAAGCGAGGGGCGATGGAAAAGAAAGCGGGGGGGGGATGACGAGGGGCGGCCCGCGAGAGGCTTCTGTAAGTGCACCCTGGCTTCAACTCTAGCAGCATCAAATCTTCCTTCCCAAATCTTTGGACCGCAAAGCCGGAGAGGACCGCAGCGGGAGGAGGAACCAGGGCGAGTCTAACTCTGGCAACCTCAAGCTGCCCTTTTGCCTTCTCCGCCTTAGAGCCCCTTCGTTCCTTCCCTTCCTTTTCCCTTTTAGCCTCCTTTTTTTTTTCCCTTTTCCCAACCCCTCGCCCCCGCGCTTTCAACTCTCGGAAGGAATGATTTAGTTTGTTTATCCTGCTATAAAAATCAAGAGCAATAGAAAAGTCATAAAAAGCAACGCGCCATCCATCACGCCGCAGCCTTGTTTTCCCGCGGCTCCTAAGCGAGATGGATCAGCCGCGGGCTTCGGCCCCCTTGTTAGCGCGCGGAGGGGCCTGCCCATTAACGATCACGCTTTTTATTTATCGACTTGGCAGCGGGCGAGCCGAGGATCAGGGGAGGGAGCCGAAGCGGGTGGGGGCAGCGTCGGAATACCCCGGAAGTTGGGATCGGGCCCCTAACTGAGGCGCAAAACCGGGGAGGGGGTGGGGGAGGTTGGGATCGGGTCCAGAGAGCCGCCCTCCAAAGGTGGGACGTGAGAAATGAAGGTATCCGGGAAGCGAGTCGGCGGAACTCAGGGGCACTTGTTTTCCCGCGGCTTCGGCCGATTTGCCCTCAGGAAAGAAGGAAGGCCCGCAGTCAGTCCTTGCCCCTACAGGTTTAGCCCTATTCCCTTAAGAGAAGGAGGAGGGGGCTTTAGGTACAGAGGAAAGCGACCCTCGCAGCCGTCTTGAGCCGCGGCTCCCGGTCTCAAACCGCGCCCGCAGGCTGGCGCCCCTGGGGAACATCCTGAGCTGAGAAGCCAGGCGCTTACCGACCGGCGCATCCTTTGTCTCCCCCTCGAGGGCCAGGCCGAACCAACCTGCCCAAGACCGCCCCCCACCTCTTCAACGACTGCCCGCTGCGCCCGGTTTGTGGGAGACACTTGGCCGCCACCTCCCTCCCATAGAACCTTTTTTTTTTTTTTTTGCCTTTGGAGTCTTCAGGCCAGAGGCTCCGAGGTGAATCTCGTGGCCTCGCTCTTTTTTTTTCTTTCTTTCCCTTTTTCTTTGGGTGCAAGCTTTCTTTGCACTAAATGAATAATCTTAATTGCATCACTTTCGAATTAAAAATCAATGTTAATCAAGCTAGAAGTAGGAAATATCAGTTTTCATTGTGCCTGGCCTAGTTGGCATTTCCCTCCTTTTGAGAGTAAGGGGGAGATTTAAAAAATCAAATAACTTTAAAAGGCCATTCTGTTCTGCTACAAATACAATTGAAACGGATTGTTTAGAAGCGGATCAGAAACGGTACAGAATTTTGCACTTAATTTCCTCCGTTATCTTTTACAATAAGGACCTCTTGCCTTGACAGCCAAGTCTAAACAGTAGTAAATTAGTACAAATTTATACTGATTTTACTCTAATAATCGTAATAAAAGCTTATAGATTTGGCACTAATTACATAAATGCCTAATGATCTTGAAAATTACTCTGGTTAGAAATATATTACTAATCTAAACTTTGTTGTTGGCTGGCTTTGAAAAATCAGAACATTAGAAATGGTTCGCTTCCCTTGTGCAAAGCACTTAAAATTGTTGGGATAGTTTAACATATTCAAGAAGAAAATAATGTTTTCGATTTATTTTTTTTAAACTTTATTTACTGCCTTCAATTGAGTTTAGAGAAGATGAACTTAGAAACTTTCACACCCGCCAAATGGACCGATGCCGGCCGGCATTTCTGGCGCTAGTTTTCTAAGCCAAACCGACAACTGGAATTACATCTTGTTTTTAAATATACAAATATTTAATTCAAGGGGACTAAGATCATAGGAGGAGGGAGAGCGAAGAGGCATCCCGATTGGAGTATAAATTTCATCAGGGTTACACTCCACTTTGTTCCAATCATCCCAGACTGTAGCTTTACCAAGTTTGAAGAGGTCGGTTTAGAGACCCTTTAAATAAAGCCATCCAAGCAAGTCACCCCTCTCTGCAGTTTTGTGGGACCTCTTGGCCCCTCTTTCCCCCTCTTCACTGGGGCCCAAAAAGGTGGGAGAAGTCCCCACCAGAGGGCTCAAGGCCTCCCTGCGATGAGAAGGAGGCCAGGCACCCCTCCAGCCATTGGCGGTTCCCCCCCCCATTGCCCCTTTTATTGCCTTGGCTTTGTCAGTCATTTCCAATTAATTTGATCAGGAGGTCAGAAGAAGAAGAGGAGGAGGAGGAGGAGGAGGAGGAGGACGCGGACGAGGAGGACAAGGAGGAGGCGGGCGGGTTGTGGGGGAAGATTGTCCCTAATGCAGTCAATCAGTCGGGGGACCGAATTGTAAAGGGGGCTTTAAAAGCCCAGCCCGCGCGGCGTTCGGCTGGCGCGGCAGCGGCGGGTGCCGTGGCTGCGGGCGGGTGGAGCGGGGACTCTGGGTGCTGACATTTGCAGGCTGCCCTCCTGATTGGTCCCTTCGCTGAGCTGCTCACGGGTTCACTGAAGTGTTAAGCACCTCCCCGTCTCTCTAAAGGACATTATAATGCAAGAGACCCCCTTTTTAACCACACACCGAATTTTCTTTCATTTAGGCGATCTATATATAAATATATATCCATAAGCTGTGTGGAGGACCTAGATCTATTTTAACTTGCCCCCCTTTTTTCTCATAAAAAAATCAACAACCAACCGCTAAAATTTGGGGGGGAACAGCTTTCGCCCTGGAGCGGTGCGCGATGCTCTCACACGCCGACCTCCTGGACGCCCGGCTCGGTGAGTTGCCCCCAAGCTTCTTCCCCCCTTTCCCCTGCTCCCTCTCCTCATCGCCAACAGCCCAGGAAGAAGCCGAGAGCAGGAAATTGACAATTTGTGCCTGATTTTACCTTAATGCGATCTAAATGGGCTAATTTCTTTAAAAGTAATTGTACTGTATTAAAGTTTAATTTGATTTAACATCGCCTCTTTTTTAAAAAAACAACAACAACTATGGAATATGTAGATCTAAAAGCACAATTGGGGGCCATTTCGCTTGGAGTTTTGCCCCCACTTCCTCCTCCTCCTCCTCTTCTTCCTCCTCCTGGTCTTCCCTTTGGTTGTTTTCTTTCTTTTTTTAAATTTTGTTTCCCTTAAATTCTTGTTAAAGAATTGAAGACATAGATTGATTTATAATTTCAGGCATTTGTTGGGGTTTGGACAAATGGCTGTTGTTGAGCCAAAGGAACTTACTTCTCGCTCGGGCGGGAAAGGGGCGGCCAGGGCCCCCATCCCGGGGCTCCTATTTAAGCGGGATGGTACTCGAGTTCCTTCCAAGTTGGCGGCTCCCTTCCTCCGGCGTGCCCGGGGCAGGATCCCGGCTCCGGCGCTCGGGGAAGGTTGCCGCCTTGGCCACCTTGCCCGCTTTTAGTGGATCCGACGCTGAAGTGTGGTGGGCCGCTGCTTTGCCTCCGCAGGAATGAAAGACGCCGCCGAGCTGTTGGGCCACCGGGAGGCCGTGAAGTGCCGCTTGGGCGTCGGAGGCTCGGAGCCCGGAGGCCACCCGGGGGACCTGGCGCCCAACTCGGACGCAGTGGAAGGGGCCACGCTGCTACCCGGAGAGGACATCACCACGGTGGGTTCGACGCCGAGCGCGCTGGCCGTGAGCGCCAAAGACCCCGACAAGCAGCCTGGACCGCCGCAGAACCCCAGCCAGGCCGGACCGCAGCAAGGCCAGCAAAAGCAGAAACGGCACCGGACGCGCTTTACCCCGGCTCAGCTAAACGAGCTGGAGCGCAGCTTCGCCAAGACCCACTACCCGGACATCTTCATGCGCGAGGAGCTGGCTCTGCGCATCGGCCTCACCGAATCGCGAGTCCAGGTATGCGGCTAAACCACGGCAAGCCAGCCCTCTGCCTCCTTGCTTTCCTTCGGCCTCGGCAAGGGCCAGAGCAGGGTTTCCCCCACCCCACCCGGGAGCCCAGGGCCCTGCCAGGTCAAGGCTGATCCTCCTCCTTAGATCCAGGCCCGAGCAATCAGGCGCAGAACAGGGAGAGTCAGAAAGGCGAGCCAAGCAAATGCTACAGCCATCCCGATTCCCTAACCCCGGGATAGAAAACCTTTCAGGTTGTCGTGGCCCTTCCGGTTGGGGTCTAAAGTTTACGTGAAATGAAAGGATCAAAAGGCATCACGGGGACAGCGTAAGGTTGAGCGGCTTCGTAGATTTTTAGCTATGCTTTTATTTTGGACAACCTGCAAATATAGTTGCCGCGCTGCCACGCTAGGAAATTGTTTTCTGGTGCAACAGACTCCACCTTTAATTAATTTAACTACCACCAATTTCAGGGGGACAGATCTCTGAATAAAATCTTTGTGAAAGAAAGCTTAGAGGGGTTTATTTATTCAGAGAATCCCTTGATCGACCCAAACTTTTTATTTGTGAACATGATAAATATATTTGAGAAAAGATAATATATTTATAAAACGTTGATTCAATTTGGTACATAGAAATAAATTTGTATTCACTTTAGTTCTGATCATCAATCAAGTGGATATTATTTTAATTGTTCTAATTCTGATAGCAAATGATTTGAATTGGATTTAATTTGCGAGTCGTTTTAAAGCAACTGCGCTGTCCTTAGTCCTGAACTTTTCTTTCCCTGATTATTTCGATCTTAGATTACACTACTAAAATATTTTGAAATCTAGTTTTTCTTAGTCTTAAAAAAATCCATCAAAAGTTCGTATTTTAATCTTATTAAATGTGGTTGGATCCAATAGAAATAATCTTGGCTTGACATTAAAAGGACGAGAATTAAAAATCTGCTAGATTTATTTCCAAACAAATTTTTATATAATTGGAGTCTGACTTTGCAGAGTAGACCTAATTAATTCATTGGCAACTAGAGAATACCAGTGGAAATTCAATGGCATTTTTAAACTTGCATTTAGAAATCCTTAAGATTTTAAAAATATGTCTTTTCTAGATTGTCTGTTATCACCCATCTCTTTATTTTAAACACTTCCAGAAAAATGATAAACATACTTAAAAGGGAGATATCTGCAAATTGGGCCTATATTGTAGAAAAATAAAAAGTGTCCAATGGCATGTTTTAATGAATAAAACTTAAGACATTTTTTAAAAGCAAGTTAATTTTTCACAAAAAATAAGGTTTAGTTAGAATATAAACAACAGATATTACTATGAATTATATCTCAAATAAGGTTTCAGCTAAAATAAGAGGATCATTTAGTTGGTGACAAAATTAAAGAAAACAAGATCAAGTAAATTTTACTGGATTTTGGCAAAGGTTAATCACACAGTTTCATTACCAGAAACTTGATTTTTTAAAAAAGCCAAAATGCAAATATATTAAGGAAATGGTGGTTATTCATGTATTCTTCCCTCAACCAATACAGTCTACAGAATGTTATTATTTATATACCAGTATAAATGTTAAATTAAAAAAGGCAAATACACAGATTTTAAAGTAAATGATTTTAGTTTTATTCTCATGAACTGAAAATGTACATTGACTTTGATTTACAATCATGGTAATATCCATCCCCTTAAAACTCTTAACCTGTCTCTTTGCAACTACCTCAATTATTAGTTTAAAATTACAATTAAAATGTAGGTTTTTTTAAAAAAAATTGAAAATATCTAATAATTGCTTTTCTTTAGTTACATCTTACCTAAAGCCGATTTCCATAGACTTCAAGACTTTCTTATAAGCAAGCACAATTACATCAATTGGATTTATCTCAGTGAATTGCAAGCTAGGAAAAATATCTTAATAACTGCTACATAATCCTACAGTCTTCTAATGGCTTCAGGCAGCTGAATAGAAACAGTTTAATCGAGTGGCAATTTAAATATTCTTTACAATAATGTTCTGCAGTTTAAAAAGTAATCAAATCAACATAACCTTCTTAATTAACACTTCAGAATGATTAACACTATGTAAGCTTGTGCAAAAAATAAATTATGGGAAATGTATTTACTTCCCAGTTCATTGTATTCTTGCTACTTGATGAAATGGAAGAGTAATGGCTGAGTTTATGGTCTCATACCACCTTTTCGGTGCGTGGGGACTCTGCACATATCCAAAATGCTTCACACGCCCGCTTTTACTGCAGCAGCCCTGGATGTACCCTCACATGCAAGAATAAATTATATCTTTTCTATTTTCTGGTCTACATTTTAAAAAGCTATTCCTGCTTGTCAAGGCAGAAGCTTATTCTCCTTTATGTTACTGCTGTACTATTCCCCCTATCCCCCCCATCTTCCCAGACTGGGTGTAATAGTAATAAAACCATTCTTTTTATAGCATGCCATTATTAGAAACCAATTTCAGAATTATTTATAACCCAGAATGGCTTATTAAGCAGCAATGTGAGAATCATGCAAATGACAGCGATCCAATGCAATATAATAAGCATAATCATTAGTCTCTCGTGCTGATTAATTAACTTTCAATATTTTATTTACATAAAAAGCAAATCAGTGAAATAACTTCTGCTCAGCTCAGGCTTGCCTTTCAATATTTTACACCAACCTAAAAATAATGTGCAAGGATTCCATTGACCGTGTCCCTCTGCGCTGCCCATGTCACCTGCCACATCTTAATAGGGGACAAGCTGAGAGTATTTTCTAGTTTTCTAATGGAATGAGAAATTGCATTTTCTTCCTCTCCCAGCAACTATTAAAGCGTAATGAATTCGGCCTAGAGTTCACGGCTGGCTGATCGAAATGAACCTCAGATCTGAGCTTTAATGCAGCTCTCCAGATTTCCTACCAAATCTTCCCATTAATCATCTGATGGATTCCAGTGAGATCTTCATAAGGCTTTGGGAGAAGATAGAGAGGGGAATAAAAAGGAAGGAAGGAAGGAAGGAAAGAAGGAAGGAAGGAAGGAAGGAAGATAATATCCCCTTGACTGCTTTTCCGGTTTATAGCTGGGCTATATATCTCTAAATACATTTACAGTGTATCTATATTACTGTAACTGCAGGTTATCATGAAAGTAGAGTTTGAAATTGCAAACTCCATTAGATCCTTAATATTATATTAATATCATTGGATGATGCAGAAGCTGAGAGGTAATTGTTGGTATGCCAATCTCAAGGCAAAGTTGCCCAAATGCCTCTGGCTAATATATTTCCAGAGCCAAGCTGTCAAGTGTGCTTTTTCCAAGTATCCCTCTGGTTCTTGCTCCTGTTTAATCTGTCATGCACTGGTTTCCAAGTGGATACATCCACATTTTCAAAAGCATATGCACTGTTGCTCTGAAATGAGGTGATCCAGACTTGATGGAAATTCTTTTACAACCCCAGTAAACCATGACACATAAAACGATTTTGTGGCCACCATTTAACTAACCCTAAAATGTAATTGAACAAAATTCTTTCCCCTCTGCTCCACATCTTCCCCTCCCTTCTATTCAATTATTATTCTTATAACATTTAGACACTTAACAGCTGTTCTTTCTTGCTAATGGGCCCAAGCATGTTTCCCAGTCTAAATAAAAGGGATTGGAAAAATATGTCTTTACTTGGGACCCATACACTCCCAAAGTCAAGTGAGATCAGAAAGTGTCCTGGAGATTGTTTCAACAATGGTAGTATTGAAGAAAGCAAAAAGCAACCTCATTTCAAACAAGGTGGAAATTGTAGCAAATCTGTAGTCCATATTACTCTGAAATTAACCAATGTGCTCCCTAAGGAGTTATAGCATTCTTAATACATGAACACAAAGATTAAAGATCTGGAGATAAAAATTAATGATAGAAACTGATCAGGAAACAACTAGTTTCTCCTTCTCTGAAAAGTATCTTGATTATCTTTTAAACAAGTGGATTATTTATTTATTTTTTATATTTTTACCCTACCTTTATAACTCAAGATGGCAAACATACATCATACTTTTTCCTCCTCCAATTTTCCTCATGACAACCTTGTAAGGCAGGTTGGGTTGAGAAAGTGTTCAGCCCAAAGTCACCTAGCTGACTTTCATACCTAAAATTGGACTAGAACTCAAGTGTTCTGGTTTCCAGATAACATCTTAACCACTAGACCAAACTGGCTCTATGCTTGAGAATGCAAACCAAAACATGATACTTACACCACTTGCCAATTGACAGAACCCAGGCTGATTAAAAACAAACCATCTTCCTCGCATAAAGCAAGAACAGACAATAGAAAAAGCCAATTGGCTAAACAATAAAACAACAATCAAAGTTCAACCTGGTTAAACTTTAGCTGGAGGAAGAGGACTAAAGGCCAGAAACACATTCTTTTCAAACAGCAATTCATTAGCAGGCCCATTGATTTAAAACAAATGACAGTTGTATAGATAAATATTGTATTTGAGATATGAACTGAAACAAAGAATACAAAGCCTAAATAAGAGAATAGAGAAAGCTAACTGAAGGACACAGTCTTAAACAGGCCTATATGTGAGTTAAATGGAGTTTGTTTAGCATTATATTTAGAGCTAAGTGGGAAAATCGTATTATACTTATTGTCTTGCTTAAAATCATAGTAGTTGTTAGTTTTGAAGATACGTCACACTTGTGTAATTTCCAAAAGCTTTTAAATAAGTACATATTTTTAGGAGACGATTTTTAAAAAGTTCTTAAATTAAAAGGTTAAATAGAAATGAAAAAATAAATAAGTATAGGTAAGGTCAATCGTAGCTGAAACTGATGAAAGCTTGGTTAACTAAAGCACCAGTGTGAATGCCTAAAACAAAATTCTGTACACTTGCCAGAGCAGCTCCCTTGAGGTCACGTTTTAGTAAGTAATCTTGCAGCATTTGAGTTTAATCCCCAATTTCAAAATGAATACTGAACTGTTTCCATTGAAATATCTAGGTAATTGCTTTATTTTTACTTTATTGAAATTTAGCAGAAGAAAATTTAAATTGCACACCTATTATATCTAAGCAATGGCTTTTCATTTCCAGTGTGGAAAATATACTTATTTTAATCATTAGACAATATGAGACCTGATATAAAATAATTATGTCCATTCTCATTATAAATTCATTTGAAATTTCTGGGAAAGAATGGGAACTATTGGACAATTAGTCTAGGGTAACTTTCTTTTAAACCAAACGCAATATTTGAACTGGTGTATAATTTATTAGATCTTGATGGAACTCATTGTATACTGTTACACTGAGCCCTGAGACATCTTTTTTAAATAGTTACTAATTCATCTGGCTTTTATTTTCAAAAGCATTATTTTAATTCTTGGGTCAGAGGAGGGTGCATTGAACCATATGATGTAATCTTTGGGTTACGTATAAAAAATATGAATATATTTGAAAAAAAAATCGGCTGAATCATACTGGATAAAAACTTATCTGGTCTGGATTCTTTTTAAAACAACATTTTAACTGGTGGGGCTTATGAAAACAGTTTACTCCAATAATCTTAACTGGTGGCAATTACCATACTAGAATTAGGCATACCACTGATTTAGAAGCACCAGTAAGTATTCATATGTAATTACAAATGGTACTTACATACACCAAATATCAACATACAGTGGGTCTCAATAAGTTGCTGCTCTAGGATATTTGTACGCAACATGACTATGTTACTGAATTCAAGGCTGAACATAACAAGTTAGCAATAATGGTTGTTTGCATGACTTCCATCCTTAAGATTGCGAATGAAGGATATAAAGTCCAACACAGAAACAGATAAAATGAAGGCTGCCATGTATTTTTCAACCTTGCTTTTGCTGTGGTTTGGAATGTAAAGCTTTAATATTATACCATTTCAGTATTTGTGTGTGTGTGTGTGTGTGTGTGAGAGAGAGAGAGAGAGAGAGAGACAGACAGACAGACAGACAAAAGATTTATCAGGAACGTGCTACTAATGTGTAGCAATAATGGAAAGATAGAAGTACTATTTGGATATATTTGTTGATTAATAGAAGTCAGTCCCAAACGTATCAAAATAAGGACTACTATATAAATTTAGACTTCCCTCTCCTCTTTCTTCTAAAGTATAAAAATGCAGCCCAAATTAGCATGACTCCCTTGATCATGTTGCATTATAGCTATAGTCTAATCTAATGTGATGGTGTATCTGCTTTGATTATACTATTTGGCTATTGTGTATTTCTGATAAGTTGATCAAATAATAGCTTGAGTGGAATCAAGTACAATACTCAGCAATGAAGTATAGCACTTATCAATAAATGATAATCTTGCACCAGGTAGTTTAACCTGAATTCTAAAACTTCATTAGATTTAAATGTAAGGATTTTATTATTCAGCAATGTGGAGATAAGTACAATGATACTTATTTAAAAGTATTTATTTTTAAATCAGTGTTAATAATATGCTGGGGCAGAAAATAACAATTGGATCTGTTAATGGAATGTTACAGCCTATAAGCAATTTAAATCCAACCCTACATTTTAGTTTCTTTTTTTTCTATGGTAGCATCTCCTGAATGTAACAAAGCTCTCAATATTTAAGCCGATAAACGGCAGTACTGCAAACTTATCTTGACAAAAATAATCTAAATGTTTATTAAGTGCAATGTATATTATTAGTAAGGTAATGGTGATGCTTGAGACAAATATTGTATTTCATTACAGAACGGAAACTAAGGATTGTATATTTACAATACAAGTTCCGTTTTGTTCTGTCCCTCGGACCATCTGTGTTTCGAACTGGCAGATGCCCCTTATTTAAAAGGAGATTCTTCCTTTTTCTACCAAAATCCCAATGGAAATATAATAGCCGCCCTTCACTATATATTCCTTTGTTTGTTAATTGAGTAACCCTTCCCTGCTTCAGAGGAAGTAGGAGAAAGCTCGCTTTCGCACAGAGGTTTCCACAGGGTAGCCCTCCTCTGGGTCTCCGGGGTTTCCTCGGCCGTTCAGGCCTTTCTGGGGACCGGATGGCTTTGGGGTGGGTGGGTGCACGCCCTTGCGGCTTCGGCCGATGACAGCGCAGTCCTCCGTCGGTCTAACCCGGCCTTCTTTTCTCTTTCATGGGTCCTCTCTCCTCCTTTCCTTCGTCTGCGGCGACGGCTGATCCGAGCAGGTCTGGTTCCAGAACCGACGGGCCAAGTGGAAGAAGCGCAAGAAGACCACCAACGTCTTCCGCGCCCCCGGCACGCTGCTGCCCACGCCCGGCCTGCCCCAGTTCCCTTCCGCCGCCGCCGCCGCCGCGGCAGCCATGGGCGACAGCTTGTGTTCCTTCCACGCCAACGACACGCGCTGGGCCGCGGCCGGCATGCCGGGGGTGTCGCAGCTGCCCCTGCCGCCGGCCCTGGGCAGGCAGCAGGCCATGGCGCAGTCACTGTCGCAGTGCAGCCTGGCGGCGGGCCCCCCACCCAACTCCATGGGCTTGTCCAACAGCCTGGCGGGCTCCAACGGCGCCGGCCTGCAATCGCACCTCTACCAGCCCGCTTTCCCTGGCATGGTGCCCGCTTCCCTGCCAGGCCCCAGCAACGTGACGGGCTCGCCGCAGCTCTGCAGCTCCCCGGACAGCAGCGACGTGTGGCGGGGCACGAGCATCGCCTCCCTCCGCCGGAAAGCGCTGGAGCACACAGTCTCCATGAGTTTCACCTAATGGCGCCCCCGCCTTCCCAGCCAGCAGCCTCTCCCAGCCGCGCCTCCCGTTTTCCCGCCTTTTTCTTCACCTCCGTCCGGCCTCCCTGCTCTGACCCGAGCGGATCGCCTCGTTCCCGCCATTTTCCCCCCTTTTTACCTAAAAGAGGAGGGGGACTCACTCACTTACCAGGGAGCCGACTCAGGATCTGAAACCAATGGGCTAGTTTTGTGGGGGAGAGAAAGATGCAAGTAAGCGCACACGCACACGCACACACGCGATCTCCGGCGAGCAACCCGGGCAAGTTCGAGCTGCAAAGGCGGAGACGGAGCCAACGCGTGTCTTAATTAAGATTTAAGAAATACCTATCTTAAGGACTCAGCGGACCTCGTTTAAGTTCTGTCGAAGTTCCTCCCCGACCTACTCCTCACCCAGATCCACAGGAAAACGATAAGATATATGTGCGTGCGTGTGTGTATAAAGTATATATGTATACACACACACACACGACGTGTATCTGTATACACACGTATGCATGTGTGTGCGTGTGGGTGTATACATACAAACAAAAACAATAGCCACGTTTTTTGCAGGGGTTTTTGATAGCAGGTTTTTGAACGGGCGGCCGAGCTCGACCTTTGGGCGGGCGCGGCGGCGGGGGGGAACAATGGCGATGACGTGAATCGTCCAGGGAAAACAGCCCATTTGATAACCCTTTTTAAGCGACGGGAGTCGAATTCAAATGAAATTTTTTTAAGGCGACATAGAAACCTCCGCCCCTTCCTTTCCCGTCCTTCCCACTTTTGATGGGCTATTAAATTCCTAGGGTGACCCTGTTTCAGCTTTGGGGGCCCTCATTTTTTCCCGCTTTGTTTCGGCCGCAGCCCCGCGCCCTCTCGGAGCAGCGGGCAAGCGAACGCCTGGCTAGCGTGGACCCGAGAGACCTCCCATCCGGCGAAGACTTTGTACAGATACCGCAAGCCGCTATTTCTCCCCCTTTTCTGCATGTGCTGGTCCAAATCCAGAGAACAGAAGCTGTTTCGAAGAATGAACCCACGGTGAAATAGGATGTTTTGTGTAGATAAAGCATTCTTGTTACATACTGGTCGATTTGTGATATGTTTTAAAAAAAAAATACTGTCTGTGCTTATTTATTATGGAATTTTGGGTTTCTTAATAAATGTTTGAGCCTATTACAAACCTATGATTTGACTTTTCCCAGCGAGTTGGCACCACATTAATGTATATGGATAAATAAAATCATTTGCTAAGCGCATAGTGGGAACAACGGTTGTGAGATAAGAGGTATTTTAAAACGAGTGAGCAAATAATTCATTCTCCCCCCCCCCAAGTTATGAATGTGGAGAGTTGTCACATGTTTTGGGAATAGTTCGCTGATTTTGCAGTGAAGCTACAGCATTCCTTAATTACAATTTCAATAAACTGTTTGATCTTTTTGTGTCAAATGCCTTAGTATAAGAATCAAGGCTCTAATGGAAATAGCAGCAGCAAGAAGTATCTAAATCTAAAACATGCACTTGCTTGTAAGGATGCACATATAAGGGTTACTGTAAAAATCGCAAGTTCCTTTGTTCTGGTGGTGAACCATTTGCAACAAATAGTATTTTTCTTGGTAAGTTCTGAGCAAAATATTTGCTCAGACCATGCTACCATAGAGGACACAAGGGATACAACAGGGGGGAAAAACCTTCAGATTTCTTAAAAATAATATTGCTTGTGTATATTTCATGTGGATTACAAACTCTGTGAATGACAAAAAGAGAGAAAAGCAGAACCCACCTTTTGTGACTATTGGTAATAAAAAAGGGCAAAGATTAAGATGGTAGGCTTAAACAATGCCCCATTTTTTAAATCTTAAATTGAGTAAAGATTGGAGGGAGGGTGAAATGAAATTGAATGTACTTGGTGAAAACAGAAGGTACATTTGCCATACATCTTTTTCCTGGCTCTGGAATTAGTGCCTGTTCTGGTTGCTGAGACTTGCTGCCACGGCAGAGAAGATGCTCACTTCCCTTCCTTGCGCTTTTGCAAAGTTGGTCTCAGAAAGGCCAAGTGAGGTTGCCAGGCACCAGGCAGAAAAGGACTCTGTCCTATTAATGGGATGCGCTTACTTCGTTTATGTCTGCACATCAATTACACATTTCTTAATTACACACTGGAGGATGCCATGTCCGGGAGCCTTTCACAGGAGGGCATTGCTGGCTCCCAGCGAGCATCACCCAGGACACATACGCACACACCCATAGAGTAATAATTTTGCTCCCCCCCCAATATTTTAAGGACTCTTTAATTTCAAAACGACAACTGTTTATAATTAAACAATGCCTCTGAAAAAGACATCTAATTAATATGAGCTTTATGATACAGCATTTAAACAGCCAACACAAAGAGTGAAAATGTTTCAACATAAGCAATCATTCAAAAAGTAAGTTTTAAAGACTCCCTATGCTTCAAGCAAAAATACTACCCTTATGGTACTCCTGATGACCCACTGTTGCTTTGGAAAATGGCTACAGTAATCTTGAAGTTTTAATATGCTGTTTGTTAAACTGGGAACAGCATCTTTATCCAAACAATGAGTTTAATGTTTTAATTATTTTAATTAAACATGCAGCATCAGAGGAAATTTGGTCTTGAGTATACATTTAGAAGAATGGTTTCGTTTTCTTTTTTAATTTTTAAATCACTTTTATGTTCTGTTGGGCCAGGATTCATTTACTGGTGTACTCTAATCTCTGTATTTTTCTATACTTCAGCTAGGAATCTCTGATGGATTCTAAATAATAGCGTATATTTAAATATTAACCTTGAACACAATAGTGGTTTTGAAACATAATAAAGAGTTCTTATTTAACCAGGCCCCGTTTGGTATTTCCCTATAAAGAGGCATCTTTCTAGCCTGCCTTTTGTCTCTTAATTTAGATCATGGTATCCTTATTGTGTGCTTTTATTCCATTTTTGTGTCTTTTACCTACTTTTAATGTATTTTTTTAAAATAAAAGAATCTCCCTCTTCTTCGGATCTTGTTTGTGTGATGTTCTTGATTAAAAAGGTCCTAATTTTGAGCAGTTCTATTAACTCCATTTGGCACATAGAAAATCTAGTTTATGACAATTAAAATGGCTATGGGGACAGACTTGGGGTTCATCTATTCAAGGCTTTAGCATTGCTTCAAGAGCAACATCAACCCTTGATCTCACACCACTTATCCTGATAGGCAGCTGAGCTGGGTTTTTTTCCAGTTCAGTTGTGAAGCAACTCAAATTGCAACACTTCTGTATTTTTCTTCCCTTGCAACTGTTAACCTGGTATAACATTTTAGTATTCTCACGTTATGCTTCAGATCATTTTTGCCTACTGACCTGTTTGTTTGTTATTTTATTGTTGTTTTTTCAGCCTTCTACCTTCTACCACAAAAGCAAACACAGTGGGAAGCCGAGTGCTGCCCCGTATTTCAATTGGGGGTTTCCTATAGGTCAACAGGAGGGACTGCTGGCTGGTTCATCATGAGTTCTCACATTGGCATGGGTGAAGACAACTGTGGGTTATTATAAGATGAATTCAGAAGATTTGAGGAGTGACAATGGTGACTCTGTATGGAAATGTCCATAGTTAGGAAACTGCAGCAATGTCTAAAATTAAGCTGGGAGATCCTAAGCAAATTCTAACTTCTAGTTGAAAGTACCTGCTAAGTCCTAAGGCAAGTAACTGTTCTTTCAGTTTGCAAGGTTCCTAATGAGGCACAAGAAAACCTTGAGTTATTCAACAAAGAGCTGTTTCCAGACATGGTTCTTTGACTAGGATTCTTACGTAATGTATCTTAAATGAATGTATTATTTTCATGTAGAAAATGCTTATGTGCATAATTACAATATTAAAGATGAGCACCTAAAATGTGGCATATGAGATAAGTCTTCAGTCCTCACATCCCAATTTGCAATGTGGGGGTAATGATATAGCTAATGTTATTAAATAATATTGATAAGGCATTTTGAATGCCTTTTTTTTTTTTTGCAAAGTCAGAATCACCCAACCGACAAGCTAGCTAGGTTACAAGCATTGTTAAACTATAGGAAGAATTCGCAATACTCTTAAGAGAATTCCACTGAAATCAGTAGTAATATTGTTATTTTGGTAGAGCCAGTTCAGTGTAATGATTAAGGCACTAGGCTAGAAACCAGGAAACCCTGAGTTCTAGTCTTGCTTTAGGTACAAAGTCAGCTGGGTGGCCCTTGGACCAGTCACTCTCAGCTCTAGGAAGGAGGCAATGAAAAATCACTTATGAAAAACCTTGCCACAAAAACTGCAGGGACTTGTCGAGACAATCTCCAGGAGTCAAGGAGTTGACTGGAAGGCACTTTATTTATTTATTTATTTATTTATGATAGGAACATGACTGAAGAGTGGTAAACATAGATATACACTATAATATGCACAATAATCACCAACGTCCATAGCCATAGCATTCCTGGGCTCCCTGGGTGGTGCTAAATGGGTGACAACCCAACTGCCTCTTGGGTTTCATGGCCATGATAAAGTATATACCTCAAAAGTACTTAAATAAATAAATGAAATCACTAGATAGTATTTAAGATGGAAAAGTATATTAAAATTGACCAGCTGGTATAAAGCAGCCTTCCTCAATCTGGTCCCTCACAGAAATGTTGAGATTAGAATTTCAGAACTCTTAACTTGCCTGATTGATAGCCTTCATGGCTGAGTATTTTGGCTGTTATACAGTAGTCCAAGCACATTTGAAGGATATCAGCTGGAGAAAAGGCTCTTTCAAAGTCTGATGCTTTAATATACCTAAATATTTAATCTCACTGATGTCTGTTCTGGATACATGAACATGGACTGCAGTGTTCCTCATGTTAATTTAAAAATGCATTTAAATGTCATGACACATGTCTGTACATTCAGATAAAATAGGATTGAAATAATTGTTACACTTGTCTGAATAAAATTGACTATATATCAATTCAAACATTCCAAAGAACTGAAACAATGGCAACTATGTCCTGATGATATAGTTGTATTGTTAACACAACATAATCATGTCAATATGGTAACAGTATGGTTTTTTTTATCCATGTGAAATTGTGGAAAACAGGATCATTTCACTTTTATGAGAGCTGTTCATATCTGCCAGTTGCTACTTTCCAAAAAATAGCGAAGGTTGTTTACAAGTATGTTAATTTTAATATGATATAACTTTAAGTGCAACAGGTTTATGATGTAGCTATGCAACAAAACAGAGTCTTCAAAAGCTTTTAAAAACTCCCAACCACATGCTTTAAGACAGTAGGGTGAGATGAGCACTTAAATTGGAGTGAGGTGAAAATTCTGAGCCAAAAGTAGAACTCCTTTCACTAATGGAAAATTCTGAAGCGTTGTAAAAACATTTTCACTTAATTATCATCCTTCCCAAATATCCATCATATTATCAAGAGTTTAATGAAAAATGCTGTGCTGATTCTGAATGAAGTTTCTTGATTTCATGCAGGCATTTGTTTCCATGGCAATAGATGTTTGCCTTAGATAAAGGCTTGGAAATTAGTGGAACCAGATGATCTGGGGTCCTATAGGGGAAATGCTTGCTTCTGTCTATCAGAGGAAAAATGATGCACTTAAATCAGGAATGTGGGGGTGGGGGAAATGGAGTGCAACATCTTGGTGATTTTTATTGTGCAAAGTGCCTTACAAACTACTTCATACGCATCCACATTCACAACATTTTACATATCAGGCTCAATTTATGATTGAGGTAGATCATGGCTTGCTCAGGCCCTTTAATTAATAGCCAGAAACTTTCATGCTTAATCTTAACATTACTTTTTTGTTATTAATAAGCCTACACAATTAATAAGTACTCTCTACTATTAAATAGGAGCCAAGAATCACATGATTCTGAAAGACTACTTTGTACAAGGCTACCGCATTCAGAAAGTCTGTAGTTAGCTACTTGTGTTTTAATGTGATAATTAAAAGAGAATATTTATAGCTGAGGCTTAAACTGTGGGGTCCTTTAGAGGACTCCTCCGTCCATGTGATAATTCATTTCCCCCTAATTTTGCACATTTTGTGATGCCTTTACTTTTGATATATCATGTTTTGATATGTACTCTTCTGAGTTCTGAAGGATGAAAATATTTCAAATACATACATGTAGGCATCTTCATGCTGGAATTAGCAAAAAGCATATAGGCTTACTGTATACTATCATAGGCTAATTTCATCCTTAGATTTCTGTGCATTTACATGCAATAGCAAGATACAGTTGATCATACCTTTCCATAATTTAAGGATGGTATAATATACGTGGATGCAGCTAAGAACTAATATTTAACATTGTCAGATGAAAATATCTGTAGACCTGTTTCACATTTTGCAGTACAAAGAGGTCCTGAAATTACTGGTATAAGCATATTTGGAGAGTATTTAACTGTAAATCAGTTACCCCTTTAAAACTATTAATCATCAGAGCATTCTTACACCAATCAAATCAATATAATAAATAAATAGACAATCCCTCCTATATTAAGTCAAGAGCGGTCAACCTTCAGATGCTTGGAAGATGGTTGCAGGGACTGACTGACAATAATATATGGTGAAAGAGGTTTTGTCACATATTTGGAAAAGGACAAGATTTTAATTTTTGACCTGAATTTTGGTAGCCTTTTGAGGACTACAGTTTTAGAATAGAATAGAATAGAATAGAATTTTTATTGGCCAAGTGTGATTGGACACACAAGGAATTTGTCTTGGTGCATATGCTCTCAGTGTACGTAAAAGAAAAGATGCGTTCATCAAGGTACAACATTTACAACACAATTGATGATCAATATATCAATATAAATCATAAGGATTGCCAGCAACAAGTTATAGTCATACAGTCATAAGTGGAAAGAGATTGGTGATGGGAACTATGAAATGATTAATAGTAGTGCAGATTCAGTAAATAGTCTGACAGTGTTGAGGGAATTATTTTTTTAGCAGAGTGATGGCCTTCGGGAAAAAACTGTTCTTGTGTCTAGTTGTTCTGGTGTGCAGTGCTCTATAGCGTCGTTTTGAAACAGTTTATGTCCAGGATGCGAGGGATCTGCAAATATTTTCATGGCCCTCTTCTTGATTCGTGCAGTATACAGGTCCTCAATGGAAGGCAGGTTGGTAGCAATTATTTTTTCTGCAGTTCTAATTATCCTCTGAAGTCTGTGTTTTTCTTGTTGGGTTGCAGAACCGAACCAGACAGTTATAGAGGTGCAAATGACAGACTCAATAATTCCTCTGTAGAATTGGATCAGCAGCTCCTTGGGCAGTTTGAGCTTACTGAGTTGGCGGAGAAAGAACATTCTTTGTTGTCCTTTTTTAATGATGTTTTTGATGTTAGCTGTCCATTTGAGATCTTGCGATATGATAGAACCCAGAAATTTGAAGGTTTCTACTGTTGATACTGTGTTGTCAAGTATTGTGAGAGGTGGAAGTATGGAAGGGTTTTTCCTAAAGTCTACCACCATTTCTACGGTTTTGAGTGTGTTCAGTTCCAGATTGTTTTGGTTGCACCACAAGGCTAGTCGTTCGACCTCTCGTCTATATGCGGATTCGTCATTGTCTCGAATGAGACCAATCACTGTTGTGTCATCTGCGAACTTCAGTAGCTTAACAGATGGATCATTGGAGATGCAGTCATTGGTATACAGAGAGAAGAAACATAATGAATATCCATAATACTACAGTACTGTTCCAGTGGTAGACATCAGAGAAGCTGGTGTATTTATAGCTTCAGATTGTCTACTTCTATATTGTGCAGGTTTTGATGTGAAGATCCTTCCTTAGCTCATTTTCCAAAGAGTTAAGCAAAAGTGACCTCTCTGAATTCTTATGAGAACAAAGAAGACAAAGTTTTTAATATAGCTCTCCTCCCATACAACTAAATACAACTAAACATATGCAATGATGAATGGTCACACTTGAGATGTTCTTGCATGATTCAGATCATATATCCAGTCAATTTAATGATTGCTGATGTGCAGATATGAAAATAAATGCAGATAGAAATGCTTCTGTATCAGCACTGCACTGGCCTACATGTCACACTCCCTTGTTGAGCTGTAATAAAAGACTGCAGTGCATTGCCTATTAAGAGTGCTTTAAGAAGTAACTTCACAATACAAAGCAAATACATATATTCATCCCCCACACAAAATAAATTTATATTTAGACCCCTCCCTCAGCTTCCAGCATAAGTATGTTTTACTGTTTGACTGGGGTTGCATTTACTCAACCCATTTGCTTGCCTTAGCTTGCACTGACAATGTTAATCCAATTCAGGTATTAGTGAGTAGATATCGATTTATTTCCATGCCAGCATGCCTCCAAATACATTTGCGCTTTTTTAAATATTGCTTCACCCCGAATACCTACAGATGGTTACATAACTAAGCAAACAGTTATTTATGTCCAGTGCTGGCTGAACATGGCTTTCTTTCTTTCTTTCTTCTCCTACACTTCTTTCTCATGAGAATGAAAAATCCTTTCCCTTTTCTGTAGATCTGGGAGAGTTGCATTAAAAATCATTGACCCATTTACCTTCTCCTTCTTTCTGTTTGACAAACGATAATCCAAAGGATCTAACTAAGTTGGCAAAGCAGTGAAGGATTATACCGGAATATTTCTTGTCATTGCTTCCTCCTTGATAGTTTTATAAGAGGCTTTAGTGGATAATGACTTTGGGTTGCAGAAACTTTGGAAAAGAGACACTATGGAATAGATTTTGCTACTTTAGTATCACTGGCAATAAATCTGGCCACTAACACCCCACTCCCATCCCCCAAAAATGAAAGAAAGCAAAAAAGTATTAATGGGTGTTGTGCACCTTAAATCTTCATGTTCAGAATAAAAACCTCAAATCATAAAAATGTTTCTTGCAGCAATGGAAGGATGGTAGTTAACCTGTCAGATGAAACTGTATAACCTTTTTCTGCTCCTTTTCATGACAAAGATAATCTCAGCTGAGAACATTTATGTGAGGAAATAGAACCACAGCATGGAGAGATGCTTGGATCATTAATCCAGGCATCGACTTCCTACAGAGTTCTTTGATTAGTCCGATTCAATCACTGGATGTTTCAGAGTGGTTATTTCCTTCATTTCTCACTATTGTTGGGTTCACCAAGTTTAGACTAAACTGAGGTAGAAGTAATGTTTATCAGTAATTTAGTAATACAGATTCTCTTAATAAAGCAGCATAAATATCTTATCTAAAAAGCTGCAGCCCTTCCTTCTTATATCCTTGTACAAGTTACAGCCATATTCAGAAGACGTGGATAATTAGATATCTATTTGGCATATTAAATTTTGTATATATTACATTGCAAAATTGCTGTATTTTATTTGGTACCAACATAGATAATGTCCTTGTGTATCAGACATTTTTTTTTAAAAAAAATTCCTTTTAATTATTTTAAGAACAGAAGATAAAAGGCATAATATACACAGACATTATGATAAATGAATGGTTCTATCAATTTAAATAGGGTGGGTTTCAGGCGAGTTGTGCTTATAAAAATATTTCATTTTGCTTGATATGTCAAAGAAATACCATATATTTAGTGGCTACAATTAATGCACTAAACAGTTGATATATATTGAGAATAATACGGTACTAGATTTCAATCCTATATACTTTCTCACAACTGAGTAATAGTTTGATCCTACCAGAGACCTCAAAACACCATCTAAGCTAAGGCTACTCATCATCTATCCACTTTCACTTTCACTGTCTCTCTGTTCATTCTGCTCCAGTTGATCATTCCCTTCTGTTGTCTTTTGCCTCTCATCAAGTCCCTCCATAAAAGCTGATCTCATTAAATTATACTTTAGATTTGCTTTTTGGCACTGTCCCAAAAGTTCTGCCTCAAATTTCCCTTATTTTGTCCTGTTTTGTAAGCTAGCATATTTACATTCAAAATAATGACACTGAGAATTATTTTAATAGTTACATAGTTTGCATTTTTGTATTAAATTTCTAAATATATTTGAGAATTTGTAGCATCTTTAAACATTTTTACAGTTAGAATTCCCTACAGTTTTGCAAGCCATAATCAGTTAAACTGTAATGCCTAAAGAAAGCCAGATTGGTGTAGTAGTTGTGACATCAAGTTAGAAACCAGAAGACAAAGTTCTAGTCCTGCCTTAGGCATAAAAGCCAATTTAGGTGACCTTCCCACTCAGCCTTAATAAAGCAGACAATGGCAAATCACTTCTTCAATCTTGCAAGAGAACTTCAAGGACTTGGCCAGGCAGTCGCCAGAAGTCAAAAACTGACTGAAATCACCAACTCAGTTTTAGATGCTGAAATGGCCATCTCTAAAGCTAGAACACAAGAACAGTTTTTCCCCGAAGGCCATCACTCTGCTAAACAAATAATTCCCTCAACACTGTCAAACTATTTACTAAATCTGCACTACTATTAATCGTTTCATAGTTCCCATCGCCAATCTCTTTCCACTTATGACTGTATGACTATAACTTGTTGCTGGCAATCCTTATGATTTATATTGATATATTGATCATCAATTGTGTTGTAAATGTTGTACCTTGATGAACGTATCTTTTCTTTTATGTACACTGAGAGCATATGCACCAAGACAAATTCCTTGTGTGTCCAATCACACTTGGCCAATAAAAAATTCTATTCTATTCTATTCTATGTACAAAGACCAGCTGGCCAGTGCACATGCACGTGCCAGAAACTGGAAGATCATCTTCCTGGTGCATGTGTGTACACTGGGCAGCTGCTCTTCTGGTTTCCAGTGCTCCCACATGAGTGAAGACCGGTGGCCGGTGTGCTGGAACTTGGAAGAGCAAGGGGAGCAGAGCTGCCAGCCAAGGGCTTCCCTCCCTCCCCACCCGAGCAGGCTTCTTGCATGACCCCAGTCCTCCAGCCTTCAGCATCAACACAAGTCCATGGTCTGGAGGGCCTGGCCACCTTGGATGCACAGGGTAGCGGGGCAGTGTTTGCTGGCTGGGTGGCCACCCGCTCCATCCTCTGCTCCTGCCACCGCAGTGGGTGAGGGGGTAGCAGTGATTCTTGTGCTGCTGCTTCTGGCCAGGATGCTGGATCAGCCAGGAGGAAAAGGAGGAGGTGCCACCTTTGGGGAGGCGAGCTGCCCCAGGAGGGCCGAAGGAGAGCACAGCTCCTCATGCATGGAGACACTGCCGAGGGGTAAGAGGTGCGCTGGCTGGGAAGTGGGAATGTGCCGCCGAGGGGTAAGAGGCGCACCATCCGGGAAGTGGGAAGGCGCTGCTGAAGGGTAAGAGGCGAGCAGGCCAGGAAGTGGCCAGGAAGGGGGGGCTGCACTGGCTTGTTCTCAGTGGTGGGCTGGGGGGGGACCATCCTGGCCAGAGTTGGGGCGAAGCTCTCCTGCATGCTGGCCCGCCAACCTGAGCCCTGGGAATGCCGATGTCCCTTACCTCTGAGGCTGGGAAAGGACTCCGGCTTTCCAGCGGAGGGAAGTGGCATTCTCCGCCCAACTTTCTCTCCCTGTCCGGGGCTGCAGAACTGGGTGGGCATGTCCTGCCACCCCGATAGGGACCAGGGGGGCAGGGAGGGAGGTGCGAGGACCCCCAAAGGGTCAGGTGGAGGTGGCGCATGCATGCCGGACAGTTGGTCTCGCACGTGTATGATGTCAGAAACCTGCTCTTCCGGTTTCCAATAAGTGGGCCTGCTTGTGTGCTCCCTTTTTGGCACTCGGTGCTGAAAAGGTTTGCCAACACTGGTCTACACATATGAGAATGACCAAGACATATAGCTTGTTTAGGGTGGTTTTAATTGTAAACTACAGGGGTCAAATATTCTCTTACCCACTGAAGACTGCATATTCTCAGCAATCATAATTTTTTTTTTTAAAAAAGAGTTAATAATACAAAATGTTCTAGTTTTTTCTCCCACTGTACTTTAAATTTCAGTGAAAATACAATAATTAAACCTGCAGTACAATAATTCTCATATGCCTTTACACCCACATATCCCTCCCCTTGCCTCCACTGTCAGGATAATAAATCCTTACGAAAGCTGCTGCTGTGACCAAGATGAGTTGTGAAATTGTTTAATAATGTTGGCTTAGATTGTGACATCACTTTTGGAGTTATTTATTTGTTATCATACCACCATTATAGCATGATGGTAGGACAATCAACATAAAACAAACCAAAGTGGAAGAGAGATATAGTATGTGACTAAGGAAAAATGAGAAACCAAGAATCAGGGGACAAGTGAACAACAGCTTCTTTTTTTTAAAAAAAATAAGAATTTTACCTGAAGTAAAAGGCAAATCTAAAGAAAAAGAAAGGAAAAAGTGAAGTATGAGAAAAAGAAAAAAAGAAACAAGAAGAGAAACTAAAGTTATGAAATATGACTTCTGACCTCTTCAAGCTGTTAATTATAATCTTATTCTTTCCTCCCTCCAAGATATTATATAATTCCCTTCAAATCCCCACAATCATTGTTTTTAATCCTCAAACCCATAAATTATCTTATAATTTTTTCTTCTTTCAGCAAAAAGACCATAGACTAAAGTTTCCAGTCTTCCAGAAAAGTTTTGTTGTTCTTCCATCACTGAGCATACAATAATCTTGCTGCACTTACTAAATATAAAATCAATCTGTCATGAGTCTTTTCTAATTCATTATCCATAAAGTCCCAATAAGAAGAGTTCTGATTTTTCACAATGATTATCTTTAAAATCCTTTGCATCTTCATTTAAATTTGTATCAAAATTTCTTAGTTTTCTCACAAGTCTACCAGGCAAAGTGCTTCTTTATCCTAAAATAAAAGGCATCTAAAACGTAGCAGATATTTTTAATTCATTTTTTTCCTTGCCATCTTTTACTGCAATGTTTCATTTTGAGATTACTTGAATGTATCCAGCTTTGGCATCTCAAGTTAAGAATGTGAACTGAAAACTGCTGGATCAAAAGGCCCATCTAATACAGTTTTTGTTTCTTCCTATAACTATGAGCCCCAGATGCCTCTGGGAAAGTTTATGGGGCAATAGATATATTCCTCTCCTGTTCCTTAAAGGTAAAGGTAAAGGTTTCCCTCGCACATATGTGCTAGTCGTTGCCGACTCTAGGGGGTGGTGCTCATCTCTGTTTCAAAGCCGAAGAGCCAGCGTTGTCCGAAGACGTCTCCGTAGTCATGTGGCATGACTCAACACCAAAGGCGCATGGAACGCTGTTACCTTCTCACCAAAGGTGGTCCCTATTTTTTCTACTTGCATTTTTACGTGCTTTCGAAACTGCTAGGTTGGCAGAAGCTGGGACAAGTAACAGGAGCTCACCCCGTTACATGGCAGCACTAGGGATTCGAACTGCTGAGCTACCGACCTTTCAATAGACAAGCTCAACGTCCTAGCCCCTTAGCCACCGTTTCCCTTTTCTCCTGTTCCTTAGCACTCATCAATAGCAATAGCAATAGCAATGGCACTTAGACTTATACAAGGAGTCCTTGACTTACAATAGTTCATTTAGTGACTATTCAAAGTTACAACAGTACTGAAAAAAGTGACTTATGACCATTTTTCATAGTTACAGCCCTTGTTTCATGGATTTCATGGAGCCATGGATTACTAAAACCAAACGACGGAAACGAAGGAAACGAGGTAAACGATCTGGGATCTTAATCAAGCTAAGAACTCGCACTAAAACTCCTCTGCCTTCAATTTTCCTAACAAATATACGCTCACTTGCAAATAAGATGGATGAAATACTCCTCTTAAACAAATACTATTCTGATTTTCGCAATTCAGCAGTCCTATGCTTCTCTGAAACCTGGTTAAATGAATCAATTGAAAATAGCAGCCTGAACATTCCAGGATTTCAAATTGAACGATCAGATAGGATTCCAGAAACATCTGGTAAAAAGAAAGGAGGAGGCTTATGCCTATATATTAATTCAACCTGGTGTCAAGATTTTAACATAATTTACAAATTCTGTGACAACAATTTAGAGACTCTAATTATCAACTGCAAACCTTACTATTCGCCTCGTGAATTTTCCTCATTTCTTCTAATTGCTGTTTATGTCCCACCACAAGCCTGTGTAAACGAGGCATTACGAACTCTAGCTGACCAAATCATGGAGGCTGAAGCCAAACACCCTGATTCACTGGCCATTGTTTTGGGAGATCTAAACAAGGCAAACTTAAGGAAAGAACTACCAAAATACTTTCAGCATGTCAATTGTCCCACCAGAGGCAAGAATACTCTAGACCACTGCTACACAACACTAAAAGATGCCTATCGGTCTTTACCACGTGCAGCTGTAGGACACTCTGATCATTGCATGATTCACCTTGTACCTGCTTACAGGCAAAGACTTAAAGCCATAAAACCAATAATTAAATCAGTGAAAACCTGGACGGAGGAATCAGAATTAAAGCTACAGGCATGTTTTGACTGCACTGATTGGAATATTTTAAAGATACCTCTGCAGACCTGGATGAACTCACAGATACTGTAACATCATATGTCAGCTTCTGTGAAGACCTATGTGTACCTACAAGGAACTTGCGAATACACAGTAATAACAAACCTTGGTTTACACCTAAACTTAAGCAGCTACGACATTCCAAAGAGGAAGCCTACAGAAAAGGTGATAAAATGCTGTACAATCAGGCCAGAAATGCACTAACAAGGGAGATAAGAGCAGCAAAAAGAAGCTACTCTGAAAAGCTAAAGAATCAATTTTCAGCAAATGAACCAGCAAACATGTGGAAAACTCTTAAAAATATCACCGGCTATGGCAAACCTCCTTCCCAGGCTGAAGGTAATCAACAACTGGCAGATGACCTGAATGAGTTTTACTGCAGGTTTGAAAGGAAACTACAGCCACCTATCTCCACAACCCTCATCTCAGACACACCAACAACAGCCAAGCCTCCTACAACTGACCCCATTTCATTGGGTTCACAACCCCTAGTGATCACAGAAAAGGAAGTGCAGGACCTATTTCACAGACAAAAGCCAGGAAAAGCTCCAGGCCCAGACAAGATAACTCCTTCTTGCTTAAAAGTCTGTGCTGACCAATTGGCCCCCATCTTCACCCATATTTTCAATAAATCACTAGAGATGTGCTATGTTCCTTCTTGCTTCAAACGCTCTACCATCATCCCAGTGCCGAAGAAGCCCACCATCAAGGAACTGAATGACTACAGACCAGTTGCTCTAACATCTGTAGTCATGAAAACCTTTGAAAGGCTAGTGCTTTCCTACCTGAAATCCATCACAGATCCGCTGTTAGACCCCTTGCAATTTGCATACCGAGCAAATAGATCAACAGATGATGCTGTTAATATGGCTCTGCACTACATCCTACAACATCTTGAGTCTCCAAAGACCTATGCAAGGGTCCTTTTTGTAGACTTTAGTTCAGCATTCAATACCATCATTCCAGACATTCTTCTAACTAAGCTAAACCAGCTACAGGTACCGGAACAGACTTGTAAGTGGATCACAAGCTTCCTAACAAACAGGAAGCAGCAGGTGAAGCTAAGCAAGATCACATCAAATACCTGTACAATTAGCACAGGGGCCCCCCAAGGCTGTATGCTCTCCCCACTTCTCTCTGTATACCAATGACTGCATCTCCAATGATCCAATTGTTAAGCTACTGAAGTTCGCAGATGACACAACAGTGATTGGTCTCATTCGAGACAATGACGAATCCGCATATAGACGAGAGGTCGAACGACTAGCCTTGTGGTGCAACCAAAACAATCTGGAACTGAACACACTCAAAACCGTAGAAATGGTGGTAGACTTTAGGAAAAACCCTTCCATACTTCCACCTCTCACAATACTTGACAACACAGTATCAACAGTAGAAACCTTCAAATTTCTGGGTTCTATCATATCGCAAGATCTCAAATGGACAGCTAACATCAAAAACATCATTAAAAAAGGACAACAAAGAATGTTCTTTCTGCGCCAACTCAGTAAGCTCAAACTGCCCAAGGAGCTGCTGATCCAATTCTACAGAGGAATTATTGAGTCTGTCATTTGCACCTCTATAACTGTCTGGTTCGGTTCTGCAACCCAACAAGAAAAACACAGACTTCAGAGGATAATTAGAACTGCAGAAAAATAATTGCTACCAACTTGCCTTCCATTGAGGACCTGTATACTGCACGAATCAAGAAGAGGGCCGTGAAAATATTTGCAGATCCCTCGCATCCTGGACATAAACTGTTTCAACTCCTACCCTCAAAACGACGCTATAGAGCACTGCACACCAGAACAACTAGACACAAGAACAGTTTTTTCCCGAAGGCCATCACTCTGCTAAACAAATAATTCCCTCAACACTGTCAGACTATTTACTGAATCTGCACTACTATTAATCGTTTCATAGTTCCCATCACCAATCTCTTTCCACTTATGACTGTATGACTATAACTTGTTGCTGGCAATCCTTATGATTTATATTGATATATTGATCATCAATTGTGTTGTAAATGTTGTACCTTGATGAACGTATCTTTTCTTTTATGTACACTGAGAGCATATGCACCAAGACAAATTCCTTGTGTGTCCAATCACACTTGGCCAATAAAATTCTATTCTATTGTAGCATCCCCATGATCACGTGATCAAAATTCAGATACTTGGCAACTAGTTCATACTTATGACCATTGCTGTGTCCCAAGGTCGTGTGATCCCCTTTTGTGACCTTCTGACAAGCAAAGTCAATGGGGAAGCCAAATTCACTTAACAACCGGGTTACTAACTTAACAACTGCAGTGATTCAGTTAAGAGCTGTGGCAAGAAAGGTTGTAAAATGGAGCAAAACTCACTTAACAAATAGTTCACTTAACAACAGAAATTTTGGGCTCAATTGTGGTCGTAAATTGAGGACTAACTGTATGTCATTTAATAATGCTTTATAGCCCTCTCTAAATGGTCATCCTTAGAATTATAATGCTTCTCATTTGTCCCTTCCATTTGAATTTGATGATCAGCTTTCCAAACATACTTTTGTATTCTTCTCAGCAGCTTCAACATACTCTTCCTAAAGATAACCCCTAATTCCAACTGGAACTGGCCAGTTGTGAACAGCAGATATGAACCAACCTATCATTTGTTGTTTTTTACTTCATGAAAATTGGCGGGCTTTAGACCACTAGCTTTGTACAGTTAATTGCTGCAAACCATGTCAGTTATGAATTTGAATTTGCAAAACAAATGTCTGGTGAATTATTCAGTGGCTATTCTATTACCCATAAGCAAAGTAAATTAAGCTAAGATTAAAGCATTATTTAATTGGTCAGCTAAATTTAGGGAAGGATCCTTTTAATTGATACAAAAGTTATTCTAATAATTCATCTGATAGTATTATAGAAATAAAGAGATGTATATAGTACAAATCCTGCAAAAAAAGGCTTTTTACATTATAAAATTATAAGCCCAACTTTCCAGTTAAAATTATGCTAAAAATAAATTAAATGTGAAGCAAACATGATGCATGTCTTAGTTAAAGCTTCATCTTGAAGCCACATCATAAAAATTTAATCCTAATTCTGATAACACTAGGGGTGGAAAAAAATTACTACCAGTAGTAACAGATGTGAAATTACATTAGATAAATATAATCATTAGTTTCAGTCTCACCCTGGTTAATTTGTTTGTGGAAATGTGCAACCCATTATTCATTAGGTAATTTTTCACACATTGATTAGAAAGCCATGTCAAATTGTGATCCCAACACATTTGGGCTTACCTATCTCACAGTGAACTGTATAGCTTACAATAGTGGAAATGGGGGACAAAATGTTTATCTCAGGCTGATTTTGTGCCAATAAATAAAGTAAATCAATAGCCAGTGAAGTGTGAACAACATTTCTCTGCTGTATAATATGGTTTTGGGGGCAATTTGACATGCTACAAGGGGAAACAAGGGTCTTGAACAGAAAGGTAATAAAAGCAAATCATGCTGGTAACAGTTATTGAAGTTCTGTGTTTTTCTATACTTGGACAATTTTAGGATGTGAAAAATAATGCTCATAAAATTATGAAAACAATGAGACACTCCCAAATTTATTAGCTTATTAGATCTTATTTGTATAGTGAATGAAAGTGATGTTTACTGGAAGCTTTTGATGAATGAACCTTTTATTAAACAAAGATTATTTTCCCCATTGCACTTTCTATTTCTGATACATTTAAAGAGGATCTGAAAAATGTTTGCAACTTTGATCTGGGGTAAATTCAGAGGAATAGCTGCTTTGCTTTGTGAAAATATCCCATGTATATCCACTTCGAATGTGATGCCAACTGATAAGAATCCTGAAACTTTATCATAACTGATTAGACTGGCATGAGAAATTAAGGAGAGTATTTCATTGCAGTATTTTGAGAGGTTTTTGGGGGGGGGGTGTCAGTGAGAGTATTAAATACTGAAAGCTACACAAAAAGGAAAAATGTTTCTTAATCACACTTATTTTACAGCAGCGGTCCCCAACCTTTGTGGCCTAGTGGCCTAGTGAAGAGGATGGGATGAGGAACCCACCCGCGTGAGAAGCAGGCCTGGATGCATGTGCGCATCCACATGGCTCAATTTGTGTAAGTTGAGTTACGTGTGTGCACATGCACGCCACCCTGCCACTCTCATTGCCCAGTTATGAATAGGCCGTGGTCCGGCAGTGGGCTGTGGCCCAGGGGTTGGGGACCACTGTTTTATAGCAAAAGTGGCCAACCCTTTTCTTTTGAAGTTTACATTCCTTGAGAAGAAAACCATCAGAAACCATATGCAGGGTAAGGTAAATGGCTGCTATGATGGAAGCTCTGTTTGGTGTGTGTGTGTGTGTGTGTGTGTGTGTGTGTGTGTGTGTGAGTGAGTCTCATGCACTACTTTTTTGACTGTGTCCCCTATAGACACACTACTTTGTAATTTTTTTCTCCACTGTTTTCTATCCAATGTCAACAGCCCCATGTGCACGTATAATAAATGCCATCCAAAAAATAATATTACATTTATATCAGTATTAACAGTTGAGTTCTACTGTGTTGAATAGAAATAAATAGCATTTATTCAGTAGTAATAGTACTATTAATAGTAGAAGTAGAATACCCTGTTTATTTATACTAGAGTTCTACCAATACAAAAGACTGTAGGTCTTTTTAATTAAAGTTAGCAATTTGAGGAGGGGATATGCAGCACGTTATCTTAGTGAGGCTAATAAAAGGCTAATAAAACACTCCTACCCACTGTCCAATCTCTCTCTCTCTCTCTCTCTCTCTCTCCTCTCTGAACATGAAGGTCTGATGTCCAAGGGGAGAATGGAATCTCCAATTCACTAGACCTACTTCAGACTTTGGCCCACAAAAAGCTCTTTGAATCTTTCCTCTTCTAACCGGTTCCAGTGATGGCTCAAGGCCTCAGATGTTTCTTTTTAAAAAAATCCAGATTAAAATAATTTGAGGTTTCTGCATAATGCAAGCTGCATTAAAGCAATTAACATGTAATTAAAAGCAGGTTTTCTTCAGCAGGTCAGATTCTGAAGGGCTCAGCGGTTGTTGCCATTGAAAATGAGGAAGGAGGGAAGGCCAAGTTGTTCAATCTTCAAAGAAAGAACAGCTATACTGGGGCTTCTGAGAGGTAGAAATCACAGCTGGAAGGATTGATGGATCGAAAAGTCATAGAGAATATGGCTTTTAAAAAAATAAATGTCATACATTTTATGGTACAGTCTTTTAGATGTGGTCCGTGGGCCCCTGTGGGGCCGCGATATCATCACAGGGGGTGAAGGCTTGAAGAAATGTTGAGTTAATCTTGAATTAAGTCTTGGGGGGGTGGCCACAAAAGGTATCTAAAAGGGGTCAGTGGTGAAGAAAAGATGGGAAACTTCTGACACACAAAAGTCAGAAGTTTCACAAAAGAAAAGGCTTTGTTTTCCATCTTTTATTTAATTCTTTTAAACCTTGATTTCCTTTCCTCTCTTCATTTAAAATCAAAAAGAAAAAAAATAACCTTTTAATTTCAGTTGCTCTGATTTTAGATACAATTCCCCATAACTTTCATGAAAATTCAGGGAGTGTTGTGCCAAAATCTACCTACCTAAGGTTACTTTTTTTAAGTGGCAAAAAAGAACATAGCCCAATTAACTGAATGGGGAAGTTAGGGTTAGGGTTAGGGTTATCCTTTAAAGAGTAATATAGTTGAGGGTCTTGAGAATTCTGAAAATTTTTATTATTGGAGATCCCATGAATACATTGCACAACTTTAAAGAAATATTTCTTTTCCAGAATTTGAAAGTCTAGGACCAAAGCTAGCAATGTGTTTTGAGGACTGTTTTATTCAGACAGTATAGAACTTTCATCATAAGAATATTGTCCGTACCTAGTGAAAAAAACCACCCCGCTCTAATCATGAGACTGAATGTGCAAATCTCCAGTTTGTTCTGTGTTGTCTGCAGCGATGATATGAAAGCATGTTTGTGTAGATTCACCCATCTGCCAAAAATAATGTACCGTATTTGCTATTTATCCTGGTAAGATCTATTTCAAAGATGTCAGTGCCTCTGGACATTTAATGTTGCTTATAAACTGAATATGCAAAGCCCATATGCTGTAAATTTGCTGGATTTCTTCCCACACTTGCATTTTTTCTTCCCACACTTGCATTTTTCTTTTGTTTTAGCATTATTATAAAATTGGTAGATGGATAGGATTACAAGTCCAGGGCAAAACTAATCATATATTTAGTGTATGGACATTTAAATATTTAAACAGATGGTTCCTGTGACCTTACACATCTCCTTTATAAATGTATGCTCTGTCTTATAGAACCATCTGCATCCTAATATGCAGGTCATATGTTTCCAAGTGTTTCCTTGTTAACCAGCCGAAAGCTTCAACGTCATCTCCTCCCTGCTGCTGGTTCAGATATTTCTCTCCATTACTTGAGTGGAACTTCAATTGACACCATGTGGAAGTTGCTACTGTAAATTATCCCCAAGTGTCATATAGCTCACATGTTTTGTAATATAACGTTTATCTTTGATTTATCTGTTAGTCAATAATTGGTAGAAATTCACACCACACGATTTTTTTAAGTGGCTTTGGGGACATTTCTAGTAAATAGATTTTCATTTCAGATCTGAAGAAAAATAATATTATTAGGCAAAGCTTAGCTATGTCTTATTTCCCAAAATTGTATTCGGTGTGGGTAGAGGAGAGCAGTTGGAGAAACTGTCTGCTAATTTCACCAATTTTATTTCCAAATCAGCCACATATCCAAAATGGGAAAGAAAGGGATCCATTCAATAGCACATGAGCTAACTTTTCCTAAATCTATGAAATTTTCCCTTTGTTTCTCCTTCCTGTGTTCCAGACTCCAAACCTATTTTAGAGTATCACTTGTTCTTCTGCAGCAGATTTAGATATGTGCAGGGCAGTGGTGGGTTGCTACTGGTTCTACCCAGATCAGCCAATCAGTAGCGGCGGCAGTGGGAGGTGCCGCCCATCCATGCCGGACGCTTCTGTGCATGTGCAGAAGCATTGCATGCGCGCTCAAACTTGCACACACGGAAGCAAACCAGTAGCGACGGGTTTTGCAACCCACTACTGATACAGGGAGAAAGTGAATCTGTTCCCACAGACAGACAAAGCTGGATACAATCATTCACGCTAATCATAAGCAAACTATTTTTTAAAGCCATACAGTTATCAGTTTTGAGATTCAGGTTGAAATCATCTCACCCAAGAGGCTTAAAGGTGAATATTGCTTAAGCAAGGTTTGTAATTTGAATGTGAAAACCTGCCTTGGCCTGAATATTCATTCACATTACAGAAATCACACTTCTAACCTCTACAATCAAATACTCATAAAAATAGCATAAGATAGGATTAAGAACAAACTAGCTTCACATATAATGACCCCAATCTAAACTAACAATATAATGATTTTTTAAAATTCATTGCTGGAAAGTTCTCACATGTTGTGCAAACACATTTGACCATGAGTCTTAGATAGCTTTGGCAAATTAATGCTCCTGTGCACTCCTATTAAAACCCTGTATAAGATACTGTAGAAACTAGGCGCTATACATAACTGAATAGGGCTAGGCATATTTGGAAATGATTGGGATGCATTGTAGGCAGCACCTTTCTTCAGATTTATATGGAAGTTTGTAAAAAGGGGCTGCTTCAACTGATAGTAGAGAGAGGAGCTGCTTTTGCCCCAAGGTCTGGAGCACTTCTTCCAAATTATTTTCCCACCGCACAGAACATACAGAACCAATTGGTTGTCCTGCACCCAAGTATACAGTATTGAGCATCTACTCTTAAAATTACTTAGCGGGTTCTAGTGGGAGCAGCATAAATGGAAACAGCTTGAAAAAAGGAGAAGTCAAAGTAACAGCTGATTTGTCATCCAAGCTAATAGAGTTCATCCAGATCTCCCACACAGAGATCTTGGGAGATGAGAAATGATGTAAAAGGGGGACCAAATGACAGCTTGTTCCATCTCCCCCCACTTCTCTCTAAAGTAAATATTGCAGCATTCTGATATTCTGGTGATATATAGTGAACAGTTTCCAAGTAAATGATGTTCTGGGAAACTTCATTTGTAATTCAGGAAATCATCTTAAATGAACTAAATCAAAATCTTTGCCTAGATGGCACTTGGAAAAGTGTTTGGGAAAGCCCCAACTCATTTTTTTAAGTCGAGGATTTAACTATCATCTCCCTCCCTCCCTCCCTCCCTCCCTCCCTCCCTTCCGATGAACAATACAACTTTGTATATAAGGAATGAAACATAAGAAGCTTTGAATAGTTGAATGGAAATAGCACACCATTAATTTATATTTCAATTACAAAAAAAGGCAAAATGATACATGAGGAGATATTGGCAAGAATGGTACGGAATGTTGTGCTTTAAGATTAACTGTAGATCTACGCTAGTGCCTATGTGAATGAGCATAATTAGCACCTATATTTTCAGTCATATCAGACTAAAGGTAATGGGGTGTAAGAAATGGTTCATTAGGCTTTTTGAAGTACTTTCACTTTGTCCATTCTATTTATATCAGCAAGAACGAAAAATCAGTGTCTTTAAATATCTCATCAAAGTGTTTGTCTTTAGCTTTTTTTCAGTTCAGGGCCTGAATAAAGTTTTCTTAACATTAAATGATAAAACCTGCATATAGTTGAAAGCTTAAGGCTTTCTTATTAGTAAGCACTACACATTGTTTCATTTGTAGCAAATATTCATGGATACAAACTGCTTCTTCCTCCCCTATGTTTGACATGAAGAGTTGAATTATTGTAGTGGATGTTGTAATAAAGTACTAGAGAGCTGCACTTCTAATATAATTATTTTTAAAAAACAGTATTTTCCCCCTATTGGATTGGTATTGGGAATAATAGATGAGGGAGCTAAACAGCATGCATATCTGGACGTAACTGCTACTGAACACAGTGGAGTTTATATCCATGAAGAAAAGCATCAAATTCTGCTTTAAATAAAAATACACAAAGCTTGATAAAGGAATTATTGGTTCTCCACTGAAAAAAAATGAAGACATATATTCCATTGGCTTCAGTAGATCTTATTTCTATACCAAGTTACCTCTATCTATAGATTAAATACATTTGAAGAAGTTCAAGTTTCACCAATTCATTGTTATTTTTATGCACTGAATATTTAATATATCCATGAATGTAGCTTGTTTTTTTTCCACCTAGAGTAATTTTTGCTGGCTTCATAGCTAGAGCTATAGAGATTTCCTATTCCCAAATTGCCCTGCATGAAATACAGACTACCGTCTGCTAGTTCCTCTCAATTTTGTGTCCCCAAAGGTAGGACAAAAAAGGCAGCCACTATATGAGAAATCAGATGGCTTAGATGGCCAACAAATGTGCAAAGGGGATAAAAGCTAGTGAAGGAAATGAATGACTGTTTTGCCAAAATATTTGGATTTAAGGCAAATTATACAGATATTATTTAAGTCAAGTCAGACTGTTGCTTTATTTCTGAAAATAATATCCAGAGAGATATCTGTCATGTTTCCATACACTTTTGATTAAAAAAAAAGTGGTTAGGGTCACAGTCTACGCCAGTTTAAAAAGACAGTAAACTGCAGAGGATACTCAGAGCATGGTTGCGGATCAGAGTATGCCTGGGGGAAATGGTCTAAGTACGAATAATGGCATAAAATTCAGAAAAGGAAATTTTAATTTAAACATCACGAAATGTTTCCTGGCAATTGAATCTCTATTGCTATGGAGCTATCCCTTAAAGGAGAGTGTGAAGGCTCATCACATAACAAATGTAAACAAGAATGGGCAAACCACTTGAAAACAGGAGAACGAGAAGAACATTCAGAAGAGTCAGGAGAAAATAATCAATGGCTTTGTGCTATTGTATATTTATACCGTATTTTTCACACTATAAGATGCTCCAGACCATAAGATCCACTTAGCTTTTGGGGAGGAAAACAAGAAAAAAATCTGTCTCTGCCTCCTAGCAATTTGCTCCCTTGCAGCAAACAGCAAACAGCCTGGTCAGCACAGCCTGATTTAGCACAAGTAGCTGATTGGCGGTTGGATCTGCCTCCTGGAATACTGGCAATCAGCTGTTCCAGGCAGCAGGGATTGCTGCCACCCATCACAGCCATCGCCGGCCATCGCCGCCACCACCTATCCTATCTCCGCGTGCCCCATTTTCAGCCTCCATGTGTCCCATTTTTGGCATGTTTCAGGTAGTGATAGGCAGCAGCAGCGGCGATCCCTGCCACCTGGAATGGGCCAAAACGGGAAATGGAGGCTGAAAATGGTGTGGGTGGAGGCCAAAAATGAAGCATGTGGAGGCAGAGATAGGCGGCGGTGGTGATGGCAGTGATGGGCAGTGGTGGCAGTGATGGACAGCGACGGCAGTGATGGGCAGCGGCGGTCCTCTGGAACAGCTGATTGGCAGTATTCCAGGAGGCCAATCCAACCGCCAATCAGCTGCTCATGCTAAATCAGGCTGTGTTGAAGCTGACCAGGCTGTTTGCTGTTTGCTGCAAGGAGGCAAATTGCTGGGAGGCAGAGGCTGAAGGATGGGGCCGGTGGGTGGGTGGGGCTTTGGTAACATTCGCCCTATAAGACACACAGACATTTCCACCCACCTTTTTTGGAGGGGGGGAAATGCGTCTTATAGACCAAAAAATACGGTAATTTAGTTTTCTGCAATTTCTGTACAAGTAAACAAAGCAACCTGGCGATGCCCTTCGGGCCCCCGAGGTCAAACATAACCCTGATGTGGCCCTCAATGAAATTGAGTTTGTCATCCCTGTCCTATATTAATAGAACACATTGCCATTCAGGAGACTTAACCATGGTTAGATTATGGACACATGATTGGGAAACTATACCTCTCCAATCTCCTGCAGGAGGATCTAGAGCAGGGATGTCCAAACTTGGCCCTTTGAAGAGTGGTGGACTTCAACTCCCAGAATTCCCCAGCCAGCAACTTGCTCATATTTATAGCTCATGCTGGCTGGGGAATTCTGGGAGTTGAAGTCCACCACTCTTCAAGGGGCCAAGTTTGGACACCCCTGATCTAGAGCCTATGCATGAAGAACTAGCATGGCACATTCATTACTTAACCGTTTTATGATTAAGTGGATATTTAAATGTATTTTAATGTATGTAGTTAGAGACCATATTTTTCCTTACTGATGAGCATTTATATTTAGCCAACAAGGGAGAGTAATTAGAGTATTATTCATTATACTCCGAATATTCTGTATTTCAGCAGTATAATTTAGGAAAATAGAACTAAAGTTCAGTAACTGCTGCTATCACTGAGAAGTTGACAGTCAGAGATCACTAGCTGCAAAGATTGTCTTTACCCCACTTCCCTTAAAAAATAGTTGTGAGGAAACAGCCAAAGTGGCCAAAATAAAGTTCTGAAATCTTTATAAAAAGTATTTATTTACTTGCCTTCATTTGCAAGAATTTATTTAAATTATTATTAAATATGGTCTTCTCTCGGGATATATTCTATGTGGCTGCAGTCCATGATAGCTTGCAGCTACTGTCCACATGAGTTGATGAATTCTGGAAATTGTAGTTGTATTATATCTAATGGCCAGCAAGTCAGAGAAGGAGGACTTATGCCATAATGAATATTAATCATCAAGTTCCTTGAAGCCCCAAAGCTCTATGATGTTTCTAAGTATGTAGTAGGTTTTCATCACACCCTTTAGAACAGGGGTCTCCAACCTCGGCAACTTTAAGCCTGATGGACTTCAACTCCCAGAATCCCCCAGCCAGCTGTGCTGGCTAGGGAATTCTGGGAGTTGAAGTCCACCAGGCTTAAAGTTGCTGAGGTTGGAGACCCCTGATTTAGAATATAAAATAGTTAATTTAACAGTGACAGCAATGGGCACTCTTTGAGATGTATTCCTGTAATGCAGTCACTTCAGGTTTATCCAGTAATGCTGTAGGCCAGACATCTTCAGAAATAGTAAGATGCTTGAATCGTTCTAACCCTACATAGCTTTGATCAGCCTTGTGAATTATGACAAAAGAAAGCAAAGCAAAGCAAAGCAAAGCACAAAGAAAATGTTCTCCATCCCTTCTTTGTCATATATGGTGACATTCTCTTTCTGCTTTCTGACCTATTTAAAGGCACTTCTAGTTTTCCATTGCATGGTTAGGTGATATGAGAGCCTGTTCTGATTTTTATTATTGTCAGTCTGGTCTAATGTTGCATTAGTATTGTAAACCAAAATTTTGGGAGTATGAGCTGTAACATGTGCCTGATACTATAATATCATCAGAAGTGGGATTCAGCCAGTTCGGTTTGGACCGGTTCAGGCAAACCAGATGCTAATTTTACATCTGATTTGCAGAACTGGTAGTTGCAAGGACTGGCTGGCCACACCCATCCCTCCCCTCCCCTCCCCTCCCCTCGCTGGAGTTTCCATGTGGCCTGTTTTGAATGCCAGGTAAGTGTAGTGCCTGCATGGAGGCTCTGGAAGGGTGAAAATTGGGCCCGTTTTCGCCTTCCAGAGAGTCAGGGGAAGCTATTTTCGCCCTCCTGGAGGCTTGAGGAAAGCCTCTGGAGCTTGGGGAGGGCAAAAACACCCCTCCCCTGCCATGGTGCAAGAGGCCAAGTAGGACATGCCCACCATGGCAAGGCCACCCAGCAACCGGGTAGACAACTGGTTGCTAAAAATTTGAATCCCATCCCTGAATATCATGTTGCAAAGGACATGGTGCATAAACATGTAAGCAGGGAGCCTGGGATAGGAAGTTGGCTCAGAAAAGATGAGCCAGAGCATTGTTCCTGCTTCAAGACACTTCAAAAAAAATGCTGTGTGAAACTGGCCACATGAGATGCCCCAAGTCTTTCTGGATAGTTAAAAACAGGAAGTTAATGGAGGCAAAGGGCTTTCAGGATGGTTTTCAGTATTAGAATCATTTTTAATTATCAACCTGCAAGCCTTTGGTCCTTATTCTACCATTAAAGTAGTTTTCAGTTATCCAAAGGTGTTTTTTCAAGAGGCAACTGGACTTTCTGATTTTTCTTTGAAGACATTTCACTTCTCATCCAAGAAGCTTCTTCAGCTCTGAGGACAACCATGACCTGGATGACTGAGAATCTCCATAGACATTTAGATTTCAGTTAATTTGGGGAAAAGAAGTCAGGATTTTAAGGAAAAATCATGGGTACGTATGAACACCCCCTGATTCACAAGTTCTCCCTAATTCATGTTGCAATGCAAAGTGGCACAGTTGTTACTCAGTTCAGTTTTTATGAACAGATTGTTTGCTTCTGCTCATTTGTTCCGAGGAGGAAGATGCTTAGAAAGGCAAAGGGGCAATGGCACAGCCCCACTGCAGGTTCCTGTGGGCCACCCCAGAACTTCCAGGACTAAGCCTGGGAGCCTGCTGCTCCAGACTGTCCGAAGAGTCAGATGGGAGCAGAAGAAGAAGTTCCTCCACTGAGAGAAGCCATACCATTGGTTCCTTTGGACTTGCCTTCATTGTTCAGCTTGCCATACTCATTACTTGCTTAGTTGTTACCTAATTTAGTTATATTCTTGCCCTCTAGCATCCTCTTCATTTACAGAATTTCCCACAGTGCCACATAGGCCCTGTGACATTTTTAGAAATTAAAACGATGGTTGTCTGCAGGCCAGAAGATGGTTAGGCATGCCAGCAGTTCAGAAAGAAAAAGACATAAATAACCTAGGTTGGTAAAAAACACCTCAGCATGTGTGACACATTGGGGGAGACAAGAAGGAGGAAACAGATGTCCAGGATCAACCCCACTATTTTTATAACTGGTTTAATATATCTACTATGTCTAATTTACAGAGTCCCCCACCTCACAGCAGCGACTTTGCTCATGGCTTCCATTATTTGAAAGAGAAGACTGTTCTTATGGTGGCCATTTTGTGAGCATGCCCACAACATGCTCTTAAACTTCCAGATGAACATTTTGTCCATTAGCCAAACTCCTGCCCTAATTTTATCTGAATTAAGTCTTTTGGCTTGCTTTCCCCCTATGTGCAGCCAACATTAGAGTGTAGTAGCTTTTTCTGTTATAAACCTCCTGATCACTTTGGCAAAGATTCCTATGAATAAAAATCATACTTATGAACTATTTCACATATTTTCTTAGCTGCAGTCTCCTCTCCTTTCCACCTGAAAATTCAGGGGAATTCCAACACATTTTGCAATTAGTTAAGGATTATATTTCCTTATTTTTTATTAATTTTATGTAAAGTGGGATTTATCAGTGGAGCATTCATTGACACTGACTTCAATTTATTCTGATGAAACTGACTGACATCTGTGTGTGCTGTTCATCAGTCATAATTTAAACCATTCTTAATTGCATTAAATGTAAATTAAGACATTCAATTTCAGCCATTATTTTTCATAAAACACTGTGAACTGAATTTTAGTGGGTCATGAGATATTACGTTCAAGATAAATAGGGTAAATTCAAAACTTACCATTGATGTTCATATTTCACCCTTTGTCGACTGTATTTCTTTCATAGCTTACTAGATTGGAACAATTAATTTTAGCTGTGATAGGTGCATTATTGGATAAGAATAATGTGGCTAAATTTTCTCCCCCAAATAAATGACTTTCTTAGCCTTAGAGCTATCACTGGAGAACATTGCACAGTTTGAGTCAATTAAATTGCATTTTAGTTTAGAAGAAAAACTAAATTAAGCAGAAAAGATTAATATTCAGGAATCTAGTTTGAAGTGTCTTAAACATAAGCTTCTTAGGATAAAAATCTGGCTCTGCTGGGATACTTTAACCATGCAAGTTATTTCATCAAGGATAGACAACATCATGCTATTTAGCTCTCCATTTTAAATATATTTATTTTCTTCTCGGAGGAAAACAGAGGGAATGGCAGTGTTGTAGGGAGAACATCTATGGGGTAAGTGCTTCTTTTTTTTAGCCACTTCTAAGGAAGTTCTCCCCTCCCTCATTTTTTACAGGGGAGTAAACTTAATGGCTGTTTCCACTATCATTGTCTTCATCAGGAAGCACAAAGTATTGTCAGCCTCCTGCAAAGACCTGGGATACTTGGGTGCATAGAAGTATGAAAATACAATTTTCAAAGACTATAACATTGTTAACTGTAACAGAGGCTACTGGAGATCACTGAAGAGTACTAATTCAGCAAGATATTTATCCAGACAATGGGCCAAATATTCAAATATATTATCAGGACTATAATTTAACCTGATACCAATTGGGTACTACCTTACTAACTGGAATTTTAGTGAATACTGCATGTTTCTATGCATGTTAAACATGGGCCACTTTTTGTAAAATAATTGTAACTGAGCCATTTTTTTAAAATGATGGAAATTAACACAGAATAAAATAAGAAAATTATTCCCAATCTGATAGGCATACGCCTGAAAAAGAGAGTTCAAACGGAATACAAAGAAGTATTTTATACTAATTGATGGTAAAATTATCCATTGTAAACTGTTATGGCATAGCATGATAAGAGCATTTGAGGGCCCTCACAAAACTTACAGAAGCAAATCTATCTTTCGTTTTAATTTGAACCATAGAGCTGTCCAAAGTCCAGTTCCCTAGCAGTTCTCTGTCTCAATTTCACTACTGCCTTTCTTTTATCCAGCCATGCAGCCACCCACCCACCCTTCCACCCACCCATTATCTGTCATTCAGAATGATAAAACATTTTTCAAACTTCTCAGACTCTAAGTCTGCTAAGAGTCAGAGGTCCAACACATTCTTGACCTCTCTTGTTGACAATTTCATTTGTCAGAAGTGGAAGTAAGGACAACAGGGTCTCTTTATCTTGGACCTAATCCCTACCAAGATTGAAAAACTGAAGGTGACTGGCAGCTTGGTGGAAGTGGACCATGTTAGCATTGAATTGGTGATATGAAAGGAGGAAGAACTAAGAGTCCAGCATGCAACTTCAGCTTCAGAAGCTCAGGTTTTGATGAACTCTGGTGACATTAAGGTAGCATCCAATGATTGAAATCCCAAAGGAGAAGAATATCCAGGAAGGTTGGGAAATTCTATGAAATGAGATACTGAAGATATAACTGCAAACAATTCTCATAAGGAGGATAAATGGAAGAAATCTAGAAAGAGACTAGCCTGAATACATGCAGGGCTCTAAAACTTTTCAGAGAAAAGCAGGACATATATGGGAAATGGAAAGGAGATTTACCAAAGAAAAATACAAAATAGCTTCCATAAATTGTAGCAATTATGTCAGAAAGAATCAGTTCAGAATGAGTTGAGGCACCAAACCAGCCAAATACCAAAGTTTGGTATATTCAAAAAGAAAAAAAAGACAGAGAATGTAGGCCATTCCCAAAGTGGAGATTGGAGATTAGAATATATTATGACTAGTAACTTGCATGGTTCCTACTTTTCTGATGTTTTGGGAGGCATTTAGAATCATTCTTTTTCAATGGCCCCATGCTCCAAGATGAAGATCCCGAGTTCAGTGTTTTCACTCTTTGGAATTTGCATTCATTTTTGTGCATTACATGTATCCAGTCTCCCATATAGTGTATCTATCAAGCTGTTTGCATCTGAAGTTCAAGTCTAAATCCAGATTGTAAAGGATTGAAATAATGTTTTAATTCCACAAATTTTGGTTCTACAACAACTGGCGCGGTCCATCATGTATCATGTTGCAGAATACATAACCCCTGCACTTTTGTTGGGAGGGGTTTCTATTGAATGTTGCATGATTCTGGTGAATTCTTTCTAAGACTTTCTTTCTTGCTGTAATGCACTTAAATTTTCACAGTAAAAAATAAGGCATTCTTCTAAATTTATTGAATACAATTGCTACTAGGGCACACATTCTCCTGTCTCACATTTACTGTCCCATCTCTATTTCAGAAGAGAGAGACAGCATGCAAAGCTATGAGTATTTACTCAGAAGTGAGGCCCATGAAACTCAATAGAGTTTTTTTGTAAGCAACTATGTATAGGATCACATAATGCAAAATTCTTGTGCATAAAGCACATCGGCATAAAAGAAAAACCCTGAAAAAGCTGTATGCTACATCTTTACATACAATGAACAAGTCTGTACAATGCAATGCTCTCACACTATCCCATCATTATATATCATGATCAAATCCTACATTCGTTTGGTCATTAGTTGTACATTTATGCCATATACTAAATGGCAACAGCCCAATTCAGACATGTGTTGAGGATCTGCAGTCAGACAAGCACAAGGAAATGAAACCCATGTCCATCAACTGCAACACCATTCCAGGTTTTCTATGCAAAACTCCTTTCAAGAAAGCATTTTGAAGGTGCTTCTCTCCTCGGAGAATATGCAACACGGGGAGGAATCCTTTTTGCCAATAAAAAGTTGGACCTCAAAAGGATAACTGTGGGAAGCTGAGCTTCTTCTTGTAGTAAAATTTTAACGGACTACTATATACGACATTTACACTGCCATGTCAGTTGAACTGATGGAGAATGAAGTGTTGCAATAAGTCTGGAGATGGGCAGTGATGCAATCACCCTCTCAGTTTCTTGCTATTAATATATGTCTCTTACTCATTTTTAAAGATAGCCTAAATGAGAGTACTGAATATAAATGGCTTTTGTAAGTCATTCAGGTCAGTGAAGCATGTCATTGTTTGCATCTAGTGTTCCACAAAAGCCTCGGTTGGATGACAGGTTCACTATATATTTTTCTCATAGATAAAAAAAAACATAAACAATATTCAGTATTTTTAATTAAAATGAAAAGAGAATATCATCTACAGTGAATTTTCAGAGGCAGAAATGGTTGCCAGTGTTTTCTAACAGTATGACCTTACCAGCTCATCTTTTGGAGGAGGAGGTGATGCCTATATGCCAGTAGCATATAAATTATTTCCCTGCCTATGCATTAGCAAATGTTTGATTATGATTTATTTTGGGGTTCCCTGAAAGATGAAGGGAGTTCTTTCTAATATTAGCATTACTAATGATTTTAATGAGGCATTAAAATGTTGCAAGATTCTAGGAACATTTTTCTTTTTAAATATAATTTCATTAATAGTTTACATGAACATTCTTGCAGAATTAAGAAACCCACAAGCTGTCAGTGCCCTTCATAAACTACCAGATGGGATTTCCCAACTTATCCAAAAACACTAGAAAAACACTCTAGGAGCTCAGTGAGGACAGGGATGTTTGGAGAATGTCATCTTTGGGACGTTAAAATGAACTAATCCAGTCTACATCAGAACTGAGTTATTCTAGAGACTTCATGCTTCCCTGGATTTTGCAGATGGACCAGAACGTTGATAGTTGCAATGATTCTCTGAATTCTGTGCAACAAAGCACAGATCAACGAAATATCAGAAACAGTTTACCATCCTGAGATGCATTTTGTACGAAAATATATTTAAAAATTCTTACTTAAATACATAATTATACTTTTTTTCTTTAAAAAAACCCCACAAGTTAATGCAGAAGTATGTAAGAATGGATTTTTGAACAGATATAATTAGAAAACAGAATTTGCTAAAACATCAGTCCTTAAATTTTCGTGCCTGAAAGCATGTCCTACATTATTCACTGAGGTTTAATCCCAAGAACATGCTACAGAGATACCGAATCTAGGCTGAAGAAGGTTTGCTCTGCAGAAGGTCACTGAATAATTCAGTATGATTTAAATAAAGCAGTGTGTGCAGAGGGATGTGTGAGTCAAAGCAGGCGAGGTCAATATTGTGACATTGTCCTCAAAACTGCACCCCTTTATATGTGCATGCAACACACAAAGAACCTGGGCTTGGATCACAATGCCTTGACCACTAGCTTGCCTGTTTGGACATTGCCAAGCCCTAATTGCGGGATGTGGGGTGATAAGTTGAATTGCAAAGTTGTCTCTAGATTAGAGATCATAATATAGCTTGCATAATATAGCATAAGCATGTTTGTGGTGAATCGGAGCACTGGTTGTGTTGTGACACATTGGCCAAAATGTATCAGAAAGTGACTAGAACTGTCTTCATTGTTAGCAGGAAATGCTGTAGGTGGGATGGGTACCACTAAGATTGATGTTCTGATGATCTGATCTCTAACTTACTCAAAAAAAATTATGTAAAAGCCTCAGTTTTGACCAAAGTTATCATGGTAGAATGAGATCATATAGGAAATCACCATTTGAAAAGTGAATGGAGTAAATTATAAATGTGGGAATTAATATTTTATTTTTTATTTTTCATGCATTTGTTTTTGTTTGTTTCCTACTTATTTCTTTTCTTATTTTTTATGTCATTGCTTTGCATAATGTTACTTAACTTGAAATGAATAACCTATGCATGCATATATATTCAGTCAGAGTTACCTCTAAATAAACTGCATAGGATCTGTCTACATGAGGTTAACAGGTTAGCTTTCATGAACTCAGGATTCATGTCCCAAAGAACGTAGTTCACAATTAATCTGTTATCTTTACAATACAAACAGAGACCATTAGCTCTATAGCTAACACAGAGCAAACAAGCAGTATTAACCTATAGAGTGTTTCTAAGGGCAAAAACAAAACAGTGCATTAACAGTGTTTCTATTATATTTAATGCTTTCTCCAACCTTGGCCCCTCAGATGTGTTGAACTGGCTCAGTGGCAATTTCAAGGGAATTGTCGGCACAAATTGAGGCAAAGAACATATCTTTTTTTGATGCTATCTGCGACAAATCTGCATTCATACTAAACAACCTATTTGTTGAGTTAATACAATAGAATAGAGCCATGAACTAATCAAACAGAGCCACCCGCTAAGTCACAAAAAGTGCATGTAAAATTAATAGAACCAAGCTTAGTTTATGCTTCCATTTTCTCTGCTTGAGCTATACCTACCTGACTAGGCCCATGGTATTCTGTATCCATTGTCAAAGAACAGTACAGTCAATATATGATGGTGCTGACTTGAATTAGGGAAGTTTGAGTTTCAAATAGACCATGGAAATCACAAGGTATTTGAGGGCAAAGCATGGTCTCTCAGCCCAGCTTATCACATATGATTGTTATGAGGAAAAATTTCAGAAGACCTTATCTTCAGCAACACTTGCCTTGAATCCAGAAGATGTAATAAATGTAATTTTCATACATGATTCACATATATATTCTATATATAAAAGATGTCCAGGCGGGTCATTGAATCTTACCTTAATACATAGGGTTGATGATTAGGCAGTTTCTTTCAACACATCTGGGAAGCAGGGCAGCCTAGTTTGGGCAATTGCCAGTGGTGGGATTCAATTTTTTTTACTACCGATTCTGTGGGCATGGCTTGGTGGCTGTAGTGTGGCTTGGTGGGCATGGCTTGGGCGTGGCAGGGGAAGGATACTATAAAATCTCCATTCCCATCCCACTCCAGGGGAAGGTTACTGCAAAATCCCCATTCCCTTCTGATCAGCTGGGACTCGGGAGGCAGAGAATAGATGGGGGTGGGGCCAGTCAGAGGTGGTATTTACCAGTTCTCTCACTACTCAAAATTTCCGCTACCAGTTCTCCAGAACTGGTCAGAACCTGCTGAATACCAATTTCTACTATTTATTTTTCAACATTTACTAGGCTCTATCTTTTTCTGCTTAATGACAATGTTAATCTTTTAATGTAGCTGTTCAACAATTCCAAGTTGAACAACAGCCAAAACCGATGTCTGTGTTCTTGAAATTACTGAGTTGAAAGACATTTACTGCCAAAGAAGCAAGCATCAGATTAAAGAACCACTGCTAAATTTGGAACAAGGATCCATTATCTTCTGACAGCATCTGTAAGGTACTACTTACAGTTCTTTAGTAGAACTTCTTGTTTGGATATATTTTAATTTGGGTAAGGAGAAGACAAATGCATGGGTGATTTCACTTTGGATAAAGGAACATCATCAATAACAAAAACCATGCTGGAATATGACAAATCAATAAAATCATGTTTATTGCTACTATTATGGGATTGTTCCTCTTCCAGAGAGATTAATTGACTCATGATAAATACTGACTAGGGGGACATTTTCAAGTTGGAATCTCTCCCAATATATCATTTTGCAAGAAGTTTGAAACATTTCTTCATTAAACCACCTACCATGTTGCATTTCTGTGTGTAGAATTCTAGAAGAAATAGAAGGAAGTTTGTAGGACTTGGAAAAATTAGAAAGAGTCCTATGATATATAAACAGAAGTTGCTAAACCTTTAAAAGGTATTACATCTGACTTGGACATTTTTTGGTGGCTGGATCTGCACATCATATGGGGTCCTGAAAACCATGGTGGGTCAGAGTAAATCCTAGTTAGCCTTTAGATGAGATATAAATAGAAATCCCATAGCTGTTTCTTAGACTGAGACATCAAAAAATATTATGGAAAAATGCCACATTACTTCCTTATTCAAGAAAACAGCAAGGCTGAGTTCATCAAGTCATCAGGAGGCAAGTTTGACTTAAAAGAAACTTTATAATTTGGTCATACTCCAGTCTTACAACTAGAAAAGGATAGATTTGAAAGGTACTGAGTGAATGAATGTTATGTGCCTTTCCTATTCCAACAGAAAGTAGACATCCCATTGCAAATCTTAAAGACCAGCCTTCTTGGTTTGAAGCAAGCCTCCAAAGACTTTGCTTCTTAATTTGGACCAGTATGAGCATTTAGCATGGGAAAACCTCAGGATTGCCAGAATTGAAGACCCCAATTAGCTATTACACTATTACCTGTATTACTGTTTTGCTTTCTCTTTTGCCAGGTGCAACCACAGTGGCCCGATGCGGCCTATAACTGTGAGAGGAAATGGACACTTTTTAACCTGACGTCTTCTAGCAGTAGCTACTTATAGTGACACCTGCTTCAGTGGCAAGATCAATACAGCAGCTACGTAGGGAAATGGTTAATTCTCATGATCTCAACCTGATCTAGACCTGGCCAGATATGGTTCAAATCCATCCACCTCATCCCAGGAAAAAAATATTTTTAAAGTCACATTCAGCAACATTATCCAAATACCATCTGCTGCCTGCCATTGAGTAAAGAGACTTGGCATTTTGGCATTTAACAGAGGTTAAAGTATTAGCACCAGTTTGTTAATGGTGGAATTGCTTGCTTCATCCTATACTAAAATAATCAACCCCACAGCACATCATCTGCTTACTTCTGGAGCCAAGATCAGAGCAAGCTTTTCTGAGCTCAGGGCTAAGGATTTGAAATAGACTTATTCTGCCTTTGTTGATCTCTCAAAAGACTGTTTAGTTCTCTGTAGAGTTCAACTTAGGAAAAATATGATTCATGCCTTTCGAGTGATCATTAAGGCCTACTTAATAATTTTCTTCCCAATCAGCATCAATCATTTGAATTGCATTCTAAAATACACATAGATCATATTCAGATATTTGAAATGATACTGACGATTTGCTTAAACAAATCGTATCTTTAAAAAAAACACAATTTTGGGGTTATTTGTGTGTATTATTGTCACTGTCTCCATTTATGTACTGTATTTAATTTTTTTTAAAATCAATACTTCAAAGATAGCTCCAACTAGCTATTATGGCAATTTAATCCTAGTAAATATCAGAGAGTTGGCTGCATTTTATACAGAAATGTCACAACGAAAGTAGGATAATAAATATATTAGCCTTCCTAATTTTGGCTTGGGGCAGTATGCAAAATAATTTGATGATTTCTTAGCAAGCAAAATTTCTGGTTGGATTCCTCCTCCTCTCTCTGCCCCCCCCCAATGTATCATTAAGGAACAAAATTTATTAGCAACTTTAGATGCATGGCTGGACACATAAGCACAAACCTATCCCAGTGAGATTCCCTTCACTTGAATGGTGTTTAATATGGCATCTTGAATGCATAACTGTTATCCCCCTCCTATTAAATGAAGATATATTATCCGTATTTGTCTTAAGCATTCTGTTTTAACACTCTGCATATATATTCATTAGCACCTGGAATAAGAGTAAGTTTGCACTTTTACGATTGCTGCTTTTCCTTATTTTCCCAGGGCTGGCCTAGATACAAGAGCTCCATGTTTCCTTCTCCTTTGCAATTTCAGTGTCTGTCATTCACATGTAGAAAACTCAGCTCTCTATTTAACACATTGCTGGTGAGAGATAGACATTTACAGGGCCCCTCTGCCCTTGAGCTGTTCCATTAGTGCATGGAAAGCACCTTGCAGTCTGTGACAAGCGCAGCAGATCGGCACTAAATCAAAAATCAGTGCCAGCCAGGGATCTAAGCCACCATGAAGGTCACAGACATCAGCCGCATGCCATCTCAATCCAAACAAAACACACTGGATACAGAGGGATTTTCGCAACTCACAATAGGAGGCAAACATGTCATGTTAGAATAATCCCCTCTAGTAGCGAAAAGGGTAAACTGACCTTTTTTTATATAAGCACTTTGGCATCCTAAATCAAACTTTGAAAGAGAAGGGTAGTAATTTGGGGGTAAAAATTTTTTAATGCTGCAATTGAAGCTGTGGCTACTGAGGTACCTTTAGGATGAAGAAGTTATCTTTTTTTATAAGACGGGGAATCTAATATTATTATTTTAGTCTTTAAAAAGAAAAAGGCCCAATATAAAAAGTGGTGCTCATATGCGATGTTCATTGTCTTAGGTTGCTAACCATCCTGTCAGTCTGCAACGTTTAATTGTTAATGTTTTGTGCGGTGATAGAAAATGATAATGGGGATGTTAGAGAGAGGCAAGCTAATGCATAAGCCATTCAGAAATGTAGATGAAAATGATCCTGTCTCTGGGCCCATAAAGAAGGGAAGAAGCTGTGCTCAGGATGTTTTGCTGGAAAGCAGGAGACTGAACAGCAGGACTTCCTGGTTTTCTTACCTTTGCATGATTCCATGCACGCACCTTGCCAAAACCTACAGAGGCCATAGGAATGTCTTCTTTGCAGGCTCTTTTCAAAGTTATGTGCTTTTTTCTTTCCCAATGAATCAAAGGAACGGAGGCTCACTCGTTCCATGTAACAGAGGGAAGCAATCAGCTTCAGTGAGCAGGGGGTATGTATGGGGCAAAATCGGGGAACCTGTTTGCTAAGGGCCATTTCTAATTTTTAACCATTAGCTCTGGAGATGGGGGCATTCCTCTGCATATCAGAAGCAAAAGATAAAGAGTAGCAGAAAGTTGCAAGATTACAGACAATGCAGAGATAGAAAATTGCTCTTCTCGTTGGGTAGGTTAGAAACAGGTAACCAAATAAACTTCTTTCCTCCTATAAGCTGCATTTTACCTCTGCTCATAAATGTTTTTAGAGGGAAAAAAAGCAGCTTAACTACTTGCTTTTCCTTTGCATTGCTCTTGGCGAGGTGAGCATTTCTCCTGGGAATATATATCCACCTCTTTCAGAGATTTCCAGGATCCTCCGCTTCTTTTGATATTGCATGGTGTTTTTAACAGCCATTGGACAAGGGATCTGTTTCGAAATTGTGCCTGGAATTCCAAGCAGCCTTGAACAGGATTGTCCTCTGATGAGCTGGTACTAAAATGAAATTCCAAGCCACCATGATCAAGGCGGGCCCAACGTAGAATTTGTCTTTTGGTGGTTCTGACTGTTGCTTTTATGTTTGGATTGGACCACATCGTGGAAGGAGTAGAACCAGAATAGATAGCATAAAGCAGCGGTTTCCCAACCTTTTTGGCACCAGGGATAGGTTTCATGGAAGATCATTTGTCCATGAACCGGAAGGTTGTGGGGGGATTGGTTTTATTTTTCCTCACTTGCCTGCTGCTTACCTCCAGTTGTGCAGCCTAATAGGCCACAGACTGGGACTGGTTTGTGACCCAGAGATTGGAGACCCCTGGTATAAAAGCATGATAAGTGCCTTCTTTCTTTTTTATTCTTCATAATGCTCATAAAGAAAGAAAGCTCATTAAAAAAAATTCATTCAACTGTGCGATTGCAGACACCATCTTGATTTTTCTGCTGCTTTCCCCATCCAGATGCTCCACAGCTCAGAATCCTACATCATTCATAACTTTCATAGCAAAGAATTTAATTGGATAGATTCACTCACATAGCTAAGGAAGCTTAAATATTTCATTCTCTGTGAATTTCATTGCACGTTTGAGCCATATACAGTAGGTAATCCTTGTTAAGCAACTGCCTCATTTAGCAATTGTTTGCAGTTACAATGACGATGAAAAAGAAACTTTATCATCTGTCCTCGCATTTGTGACCTTTGCAGGTCTGTAAAGCAAAAGAAAATTGAAGTAAGGTTATAAGCAGGGTTCCAGTTTCATTGTGCAATTGTTTCACTGAATGACCAGTGTTGGTCAATAAATGAGGACAACCTGCATGCTCTGGTCTAATATATAGATGAAACAAGACTGTACAGTACTGTGTGGATTTTGCACTTCAGTAAATTTTGCATTGCAGTTTTCTACTCTAAAACATGTATTAAAAAGCATTTAAAATTTAACTTTTAGGGAAAAATATAAAGCAAAATCTGTATTTTAATGGACCAGCTAGAGGGAGGAGGGTGTCCATTATTCCTGATTGTCCATTAAATCGGAAAGTATGTCATCAACAGCAATGTTATTATGCAAATTATATTTGTGTCATTTCATGTCAATTGCATAATGACACAAATTGATGCAAATGATGTAATTATGCAAATGACCTAAATGATGTAAATACCACAAGAATTCATCTGTTGCATCCAAAATTCATTGCCTTAAGATCTTCTAAATTGAGATTTCACTGCATTTGTAATGTCCCACATTGGACTGAAATACGTTCAGTCATGTATTGTGAGAAAATATGTACTTATATGTGTATGTATTTATTTATAGAGGTTACAATTTTTATATGCCTGTGAACAATCCATTATTTTGTAAAACACTCCAAGGAGCAAAGCAGAATAAACAGAGTATCGCATGAAAAGAAGCAAAACCCTGTATGCCAGTACTTTGTCTTTCAAAAACATCAAGAATATTAAAGCAATTTTCCACAATCTAATGCTATGAGAAATGCAGTCAAAGAAGCAAGAAGACATTGGACCTGCCTTAAAAAGACCAAAAGTGACACAGCTTAAATTGTTCAGCACCCAGTAATTCTGACTGAGACTGTGTTGACTTTAAAGGAGAATATTTGCAGCTCAGGGCTGAAATGAGGGGTCCTTGGTGCTCTCTGAGCTTGCTTGTTTTCTTGCAGGCGTTTCATTACCCTAACTAGGTAACATCATCAGTGTCGACTTTGTAGTGCTGCTCAAAAATAAGCGAATATCACTTTTAAGCCACCATGCCATTGGATTGATGACAGCCAGCTCCTAGTGGCTAAATTTAAGCTGATTAAGTTCAGTCTAAATGAAGAAATAGTCATTCTAAAGGCAAACTCACAGCAACTGACATATTGCCCCTAAGTATTTATTGGGACTGAGGGCTGCATTCTTCCCGATGACTTCATGAGTTTACATCCATTCACACAAAAGCTGGAGCTGTTCACCCAAGAAAGAAATGAGCTTCCTGTTCAGCTGCCACTCTTCTACTTTGGGAAGGTTAGTCTCAACTTCCTTTCTTGCTTTTTAGTTTGATCCTGTAAATATGTTTCTAAGACTTTAATTATCTGTATTTTACTTTTTGTGGTTAGAGGCCTCAAATCTCCTATAGGCAGAAAGACAAGATATATACAATGTAAATACACACTGAAATAGGAATATTTGAGGTTAACTGCCTCCCTGTCAATTCTTAAGAGCCTACATATATGTCAGGATGTCATAAGAACACCAACTGCAATGTGGTATAATGTGTTTTGTAAACACACCCTTTATCTAATTTCCTTAAAAGATTAAATGCAATTGACTATGTTAGTTTATTTTTTATGTTATTATTTCATTTCTTGGCTCAGTTCCACCTCTTATTTATTTTCCTACACAATATAATTTTTAGATGCTCATAACATATGGGGCAAAATTTGGTCTTGTAACGTTGAACTACATCAGTGGTGGGTTTCAAAATTTTTTTACTACCGGTTCTGTGGGTGTGGCTTGGTGGGCATGGCATGGCTTAGGCGTGGCTTGGTGGGCATGGCAGGGGAAGGATACTATAAAATTTCCATTCCCACCCCACTCCAGGGGAAGGTTACTGCAAAATCCCCATTTCCTCCCGATCAGCTGGGACTTGGGAGGCAGAGAATAGATGGGGGTGGGGCCAGTCAGAATGTTGACTATCGGTTCTCCGAACTACTCAAAATTTCCACTACTAGTTCTCCAGAACTGGTCAGAACCTGCTGAAACCCACCTCTGAACTACATGTTTTAAGAAGAAATACCTATCAGTGTGCATCTCAAGAGGATTTAGTTCAGAGGTCTAATCGCTGATATGCATCAGGCATCCTTCTACTGAACTTAAAATATGGTATAGTCCTTCTCCTTGATTGGCCAAGCAGGTTGTAGAACTTGTGTAGGGGATCTTAATGGCAACTCCCTTGGAGGATGCAGAGCTGAAATGGGCACATTTGTTCGACTACTCAAGCTGAATACATATGCAATAAATACATGTGTGTATTTACATAATCACATTCAGCAGCTCCCTTATGATGAAATAAGACATGCAAATAGGTGATGGATGCCACTTATCTGAATTTACAGTTAGCATGTTGTATGAATGTACCCAAAGGTGTGAAGAAAGAAAATATAACTTATCAGACTACTCTGTAATCTGGCATGTTTGGTTTTAGTGAGCCTTGTGAACATAACCAACAGTGTATCTTCAGAATCTGAGCTTTAACACAAGAAAATAAAAGACATTCTTCAACAATCTACAGTTTTTAGATATGTTATTAATCCCTTGGAAGAAAAATCAAGGAAAGCACTAATCACTGCAATTTTTAGACATTTCTTATAGTTATAGACAGTCTAGAAATATTTTATATCTGTGGTAAAAAGTAAATGTAATAGATCTTAAGAGACAACAGCTATGTTGGCATAACATACTCACCCATGGTTAACTTATCCATGTATACTTCATTAACTCATTGTTCTGGATTTATACTACACAGAGAATGATTAGTTATTTTTGCTGCAGTAGCAAAATACACTATTTATTAAATAAACTATTAAATAGCAAATATTGCTATTTACAATATGCCACTGTAGGTCACCTAATTTGTCTTTCAGCTTGAATCTGCTTTGGGGGGCATTGAAGGAAGATCTCAAATCTAGAGGTTTAGGTGGCTCTGTGAGTGTAGCTCACAATCTCATTTCCCCTCCTGAAGTAAATAATTGGGCTACCTTCATGGTCTCAGATAAAAATCCCAATTAAGGGGAGGGATTGAGGATTATATAATCAACTCCTGTCAAAGTTCAGACTTGCTACTTTAACTTCCTAACTGAAAATACTGCTGATTGATATGGGATCCTATAAATAGAAAGTATGCATTCAGGATATACATTAAAGCACTTAGCATAAATATTTGCTTAAAATCCCGCTACATATGCCTACAATATTTCTTTGACTCTCTAATGTACTTTTGACCATTTGTTTATTATAAAGAGAGTCCATATTGTCACAATTCAATTTCTTTCAGAGAGCAAACCAGCTCTATCTGAGAAAAATGTAGTGAGGATGGGGGATTGATTCTCTAATTCCAAAATATATGTATTTAATAAATTAATATGGTTGCCCACCTCTGGGTAGCTAACAATACATTAAAACAACAAATGTTAGTTTTCACTTCCCAATCCCCAACTTCTAACACTGACAAACAAATATTCATTGTTCTATTAACTTGCTGTGGGATTTTTTTAAGAAACCTTATTCTCACTTCAAACAAAAATAGAATAAAATAAATTGTCTGTACATCCTTATTTCTATCCTTTCCTTATTTTGTGTACATTTGCTTAACTACATGCCCAAAGAATTGCTCACGTTCCTCCACCTTTCTTCTTGAAAGGCCTACTTGGTTGCTGAAACTTAATAGCCAGGGGTCAGATGGCATATTGTATGCAAGCATTTGTACTAATAGGGAATTGTACCCCACCTAAGTCCAACAGACCTACAGCTTTTTTGTGCTACTTCTTTTTCAAACATGCCATCCTTAAGTTAGAAAAAGACCCCGTTCTCAAACATACCAGACAGTGTGAGATCCAGAGCTAGTTCCAAATTGGTGCAGAATTATCATGTGACCTAAGTCTGTTTTCAATAGACCAAGTGAGAACTTGGTCTTCAATGGGGCTAAAAGATCTAAGGATATATTTCAATGAAGGAAGGCAAGGTGAATTATGGAACAAGCAGAATGTCAACTTCTGGAGGTCTTAGCAACTATTTAATCTTCACCAGAGACGATGACCTCTCAGGAAAGCTGGCCCCAAGTTGTTTATGGATTTGCAATGAATGCTGCTCGATATTTCCTTGACATCTAACTGCAGCAATAGAATATGTTGTGTATGATCCCATTGGTGGGAAATCCCAGCGGGAAATTCCAGCGGGAAAAACATTTGAATCCTATTGGTGACCAACTGACCCAGGTGTGTATATAAGGTGAGCATCCTGCCTGCATCTCTTGCTGAAGTCTCACTCTAAATAAAAAGAGCTGTTGTCACGAATCCAGCCTCGAACTCCTTACTCGCAAACCTAACACTGGCGACGATCAGGACAAAGAAAAAGAACCCAGCCCTCCCAAGATGGCCAACTCTGCCAACAAACTGGAACCATTTGATCCAGCGGAAGAGTCATGGGAGATGTTCATGATAAGATTCAATTGCTTTCTCCATTTCAACGACAATAGCCAACTACCTGATGATAAAAAACGGTCGTTTTTCCTCACCAACTGCGGCTCGAAAGTATTCCGGATGGCGGTGAACCTATTGTCTCCAAGGCCAGTCCACCAAGTCGACTGGTCCGTCCTGCAAGAGACACTTAAAGCTTACTATGAACCGACTCCATCGAAATACTCCCAGCGTTTTGATTTCCGCATGCGTCTCCAGCTAGAGGGGGAACCTATCGCTGACTTTATCGCTTCCCTTCGGCAAGCCTCCTCCATGTGCGAGTTTGGGGCATACCTAGATGAAGCATTGCTGGATCAATTCATTTGGGGCTTAAGGGACGGCCAGCTGAGAAGGATGCTACTGGCTAGACGAAACCTCTCGTTAACCACCGCAATTGATGAGGCTACAGTATACGAGCAATCACACCGAGCAGCTCTAAAGATGCAGCAGCCAGGGGTGAGTAGGGCTCCACCAGCCTATCGAGAGGCACCGGTTCATTACGAGTCCGCCCAAGCCCACACTTCAAGCTCCAACTCCTTCAAGAGGGGGAGGAAGAAGAGGCGACAACAGTTTGTCGAACAGAGCGTTCTCCCCGGAAAAAAAGTTTTGAGTTTCCCTGCTCTAGCTGTGGGGGAAACCATCAGAGAAACAACTGCCGTTTCCGTGATGCAACGTGTCGTCGTTGTGAGAAGAAAGGCCATTTGGCTCACGTCTGCAGGGCTACATCGCCGATTCAAGTTTCCCGCCAGAGAAATCGCGGGGAATGGCGGCCAGCTAGCCAGCAGACATCCCCGCGCAGGCGCGAACAAAATGGCCGCCAACAGAAGGGCGCGTATGCAAACCTAATCACCATTGGCAGCGCCATCACAAAACCAGAAGAAAAAACGTACACCATGGTCACAGTAGATGGGAAAAAGATCAAGATGGAGGTCGACACCGGATCGCCCATCACTATCGTATCCTGGCCTATAATTCAAAAGTTGTTGCCGCACATTAAGGAAAATCACCTACAAGCCCAATACCTGCGCATCCGTGATTTCCAAGGCAACAAAGTTCCCGTGAAAGGCACGCCACCGTAAACGTAGTCTATGGGCAATATAAAGAGAAGCTGCCTATCACCATCGTAAGGCAACCTCCCAAGCCTCATGGGTTGGGATTGGATCCGAAATTAGGGATCGGGTTATTTGGAGTACTGAGATCAACGCTGACTGCCAATATAGGAAGGATGACCTCCTTCGTGAATTCCAAGATGTGTTCACGGAACCTTGGGCAAGTATGTGGGAACACCTATATCCTTTAACCTAGACCCAGGGTAGCACCCATTAGACTCAAAGCAAGGAGGGTTCCTTTGCACTTAAGCAAAAAATAGATAAGGAACTGGATAAGTTAGTTCAGCAGGGAATCCTCATCCCCATTGACCATGCTAAATGGGAAACCCCCATAGTAACGCCTATCAAGGCTGATGGGTCTGTCCGCATCTGCGCAGACTATAAGGCAACGTTAAATAAGGCCCTACAAAAGAGTGCCTACCCAGTGCCGGTCGTGCAACACTTATTGCACTCGTTGGGCTCGGGGAAAATTTTCGCAAAACTTGATCTAGCCCAGGCTTACCAGCAGTTGCCTGTTGACAATGCCACAGCTGAAGCGCAAACAATAGTGACCCATAGAGGAGCATTCAAATGCACCCGTTTACAATTTGGGGTCAGTGTGGCACCAGGACTTTTCCAAAATCTGATGGAGAGACTGTTACAAGGGATTCCTGGGGTGGTGCCTTATTTCGATGATGTCCTAATTTCTGCTGACAATCAGCACCAGCTAATGATTAGACTAAGAGAAGTCTTGACGGTATTCAGAAACGCAGGACTTCAACTGAAACGAGAGAAATGCCAAATAGGGGTGCCCTCAGTTGAATTCCTGGGATACAAAATCGACCAGATGGGCATCCACCCCACCGAGTCGAAAATTAAAGCAATTAAGGAGGCACCCACCCCCAAGGATAAGACAGAACTGCAAGCCTTCCTTGGCCTCCTGAATTTTTACGCTGTATTTTTAAAACAAAAAGCCACAGTGGCAGAGCCCCTTCACAGACTCTTGACTAACAAAAGACCATGGTTCTGGGGAAAGGAGGAAGCAAAGGCATTTTCTAAAGTTAAGGAACTCCTGACGGAGGACAGTCTCCTAATCCAATACAATCACACTCTGCCGTTAGTTTTAGTCTGCGATGCATCCCCGTTTGGAGTGGGGGCTGTACTGAGCCATCGGTTGCCGAATGGGTCCGAGGCACCAATCGCATATTTCTCCCGAACTCTGTCCAGCCCAGAAAGGAATTATAGCCAACTGGACAAGGAAGCCCTGGCTGCAGTCTCCGGAGTTAAGAAATTTCATGAATACCTTTTTGGGAGACAATTTGAACTCGTTACCGACCACCGCCCCCTTCTTGGACTACTGGCCGGGGACCGACCCACTCCCATTGCATTATCCCCTAGGCTCACGAGATGGGCATTGTTTTTGGCAGCCTACAACTACAAACTGATCCACCGTCCCGGCAAGGACTTAACACATGCTGACGCTCTAAGCAGATGCCCACTGCCAAAGCTAGTAGAGGACCCAACCCCAGGTACACCGGCTCTGCTCATTGACTTTATGACAACGGGCCCATTGACCTCAACAGGCCCATTGACCTCAACAGGCCCATTGACCTCAACAGGCCCATTGACCTCAACGGTCCTTGCAAAAGCTTCACGCGCGACTTGCAAATAAGAACAGTCATGGGTTGGGTACAGAGAGGGTGGCCCACTAGTAGGTTGGCAGATGAATTCAAGGATTTTGGAAATAAGAAAAATGAGCTAGCCACACAAGGGGGTTGTTTATTGTGGGGAGACAGGGTTGTGGTGCCACGAGCATTAAGATCCAGGGTTCTAGAGATGTTGCACGAGAGTCATCCTGGCATAGTGCGGATGAAAGGCCTCGCCAGGAGTTACGTCTGGTGGCCACAACTTGACAAGGACATAGAAAAATGGATTGCACAGTGCTCCCCATGCCAGGAGTCCAGACCTGCCCCTCCATCCGCCCCAGTCAGGGAATGGGAACGACCACGAAATCCCTGGTCCCGGATCCACATTGACTTTGCCGGCCCTTTTCATGGCCAAACATTTTTGATAATTGTTGATGCATATTCGAAGTGGTTAGAGGTATTCCTAACGAAATCTACAACATCGGAAGCTGTCATCCGAATTCTTCGGAGACTATTCTCAACACATGGGCTTCCCGACACCCTAGTATCTGACAATGGTCCCCAATTTACAGCCCTACAATTTGAAAGTTATTTGGCGGGTTTGGGAATCCGACACGCACTCTCTGCTCCTCACAAACCTTCGACAAATGGTTTGGCTGAAAGATTTGTGAGATCCACAAAGGAAGCACTAGCACGATTGGGGCCAGGGGACTGGCAGGAGCGCATTGACATTTTCTTGACTTCACAGCATGTTACACCTTGCCCGGCCACAGGCCTCAGCCCAGCCGAACTCCTCATCGGGCGCAAACATGGGTGTACGCTTGACCGACTAAACCCAAACTCCTCTCCAGATAATTACCAAGGGGGAGGAGAGGGAATTAGAGAATACGAAATAGGGAACTCGGTATTCGCAAGGAATTACTCAGAGGGTCCAGCATGGCTAGCCGTTACATAGTAGAAAGAACCGGTCCCAAATCTTATAAAGTAGACTTGGGGAATGGAAAACTGGAACGGAGACATATCGATCAACTCCGTAAACGAACAGAAAACAACTCCAGCCCTAACTATCACCTAATTCCTCCAACAGTTGACTCAAACCTAAGAGGACTGGATGACTCACCTGACCCCATCACCAACCCAACAGCGATTATTCCACCAGGATTTGAAGAAACAACCACAAACAATCCACAAAATAGAGACCCATTGGAAAAGAGGGGAGGCACAGGAAACACCTCCGAATCAATGGAAGAGCTGGGAAGTGGGGAGGGCACCTCCAACCAGCATGTGTCCCCCGCCACAGCTGAGCAGGTTTCTCCCACCAAACCTGAACTGCGTAGGTCAAGTAGAAACAGGGAACGCCCGAATTATCTACGAGACTATTATGAATATTATTACAATTGCTAAACTTGCAAACCTGGGTGAAGTGAAATTCAGGGGGGGAGGAGTGTTGTGTATGATCCCATTGGTGGGAAATCCCAGCGGGAAATTCCAGCGGGAAAAACATTTGAATCCTATTGGTGACCAACTGACCCAGGTGTGTATATAAGGTGAGCATCCTGCCTGCATCTCTTGCTGAAGTCTCACTCTAAATAAAAAGAGCTGTTGTCACGAATCCAGCCTCGAACTCCTTACTCGCAAACCTAACAGAATATAGAAAAGATTCCTCATTAAAAACTGTCTTTCAGCTGTAAAAGTGTAATTAAGATTTAAAGATGTAAACCGTGAATAAAAACAATTTATTAAAAAAAACCTGTCTTTCAATTGCACCAGTCAATGTATTTTTTCCCTCCTAAATTGGGTTGCTGAAAAAAAAAGCTTGGAGAAATCTTGTTCTAGTCACTCCTGAGTGAACACATGCTCAGAAGCAGTTGGGTCTATATTCACACAACTTCTTCAGCCAAAAGATTCCAATAATCTCCCAGCAAGCACATTCAAACTTCACCCAAAGGTTAAATGGTGGAGCAGTCACCATTTTAGATTTATCAGTCTGATTTCCAGGAATTCAAAATGCAGATGTTTCTGGGCTCAGACAACACAGTCAGTTTAAGATTTTGGATAAAGAGGTGTATATTGATGGAGTAAGATGAGCATTCATTAGTTATTTCTATTAGTTTCCAGCGTGTTGTATAAATCTAGACTTTATGCTGATTTTTTGCACCTCAGGGTTATCACTGAAAAATAAAAATGTAGCAGGAAGAAATGTGCTCATGCATATTTGGAACACCAGTTCATGATACTGTGTTCAACTGTTATAGTAGTCCCAAATGATATCACATAGACAACGTTATGTGAAGAACAGGGGGAAGGCTTTAATTTAGATTTCTATGGATTTGAGACAAAAGGAGAAACAGAAGAGAATCGAGTAGCTTGTAACACACTGCCATCTAGTGGCCAATCTCCATTACAGAAGAAAGCTCAGAGAAAAAAAGTGGCGATCAAAAAGTTTGTCAGACTTTTTGCTTCTAATTCCCGCCCCCCCTTCCATTTTCCTGATTCTTCTACTACGTTCTGCTTCTGCTGTCAAGAGTTTTATCACTTATCCATGCTACAGCTTTTATTAAAGTGAAGCACACCTTTGAGTTACATTATTCATTTAAAATTAACTGTATTACCAGCTTCACCGAACCATTAGCGGTGAAAGCTTTTGCAAAAGAAAGGCGCGCGCCCGATGCCTCCCCCGTCAATTAACAAACTTTTTCTGTTCATCACTCATCAATCGTCAGCCAGCGAGTCTGTTCTATTTAAATACGCAGACTTTTTTTTCACTTAATGCATCCCATCTGTTTCTGAAATAAATTGCAATAATCCGTGTTTAATGTTAATCAATGTATTACTAAATATGCAAATTATATTAAAAGACGTGGTTTGAAAAAGCTTTCATTTGTAAATATGGGAGCTCAAAAGAAGAAGCATATCTAAAAGGCATTTAGCTACAGTAGCCTAACTCTAACACTGTGGCAGATTTATAAAGCGGTTTGCGAGTTGATCTTTTCCCCACAAGGGGATATGTAAAACTATTGCATATCAGATGTTGTTAACATCTTATGGGCTAACAGAGTAGGAGCATAGTTTTGGAGGCATCTCTTTTTATATTTAAATTAATCCTAGTCTATCTTTTACATTTTATTTATTATGTTTGCTTGTTTATTATGGAAGATATCTCAACACGAGGAGTTGATGAACCAGAGTGAAAATTGCAATCTGTGGCAAAAGAATATAAGAACATCAAGATGTTCTTTCAGGCAGTGGCGCCATAGAAATAAGACTAGAGGAGCAGATCTCTAGGGCTCTACTCCACAGAATAAGCAGGATGGGCCTGAAACAAGCTAACTGCTTAGCTTTTGAGATTTTACGTTTTCCCCCCACAGCTGAATTGAAATTGCTATCTACCAATCCTTGAATCAGCAGAAACAATACTGGTATAAAGATTCTGTGTCCATTGCTGATCCCACTCCTGTCTTGGTTTCCAGACACTGCTGGAAACAGTTTCTCTCGAGGAGATTTCCTAGTAGATTTGGCACAACTTGAAACAATTGCCCTTGTGTGATGTTGGAATTAGAGGGAAAGCATTACTTTAAGACTGGTATAGGTAAGGACAGCTGTTCCAAAGGTGTTTTTTCAAGAGGCAATTGGACTTTCTGGTTTTTCTTTGAAGATGTTTCGCTTCTCATCCAAGAAACTTCTTAAGAGCTGAAGAAGCTTCTTGGAGGAGAAGCGAAATGTCTTTAAAGAAAAAACAGAAAGTCCAGTTGCCTCTTGAAGAAGCATATTTGGGACAACCATGACCTGGATGACTGAGAATCTCCATAGACACTAAAGACAGCTGAAATTCAAGATTAAAGCAAAGTGATAGGGATGTGGCAAACAGAATACTGCCAATGTTTATGCAAGGCCTTAAGTAAAGCAATGTAGGCACACATTTATACACAATACAAAAGAGACAATTAAGGCCTAAGAAGGAAACAAAAAGACTATCACATCTCCTTCAGCAGCCCACATTCAGATAAGCAGGGATCAGCACCAGACAAACAAGTAGAAAACAATACACTAATCAAGAAATTAATCAAGGGCCGGGATAGCTCAGGCCGTTAAGAAGCCTGTTATTACAACACAGAGCCTGCAATTACTGCAGGTTCAAGCCCGGCCCAAGGTTGACTCAGCCTTCCATCCTTTATAAGGTAGGTAAAATGAGGACCCAGATTGTTGGGGGGGCAATAAGTTGACTTTGTAAAAAATATACAAATAGAATGAGACTATTGCCTTATACACTGTAAGCCGCCCTGAGTCTTCGGAGAAGGGTGGGATATAAATGTAAAAAAAAAAAAAAGAAATTACCAAGGAGAAAACCATATCCCGATCAACACTGGCAGGGCAACCAACTGTACAGTATATCAACAGGCAACAAACCCCATGTTGATTTCTACTTATGATGTTACCTAGTCAGTTAATGAAATATCTGCAAGCAAACAACCAGGCTCAGATAGCACCAAAGACTCTACGGTTCTACCCAGGTCTGCAGGCATTTTCTATTGGAAGTAATGTAATTTGCCATCCCCCAAAAAAGAAACACTAAGAATGCTTCTCTGTTGTCAAGTTAATGTGCTATCCACGGGTCCTTGTAACAGCGGAAAACTATACTAACATGAAACATATTGTCTTCACTACTGATTGCTATCCTGCTACAGGTTAAGTACTACTTTAGTTACAACGTACAGAACATATTAAGGACAGAGATTTGTGGAGTCCCCTGAGTTTTCTTTTGTCCAGCTTACCAAAGACCACCAGCTGGCAGGAAAACATCCATTAATGAAACTGCTATATGTACCTCCAGCTGTTGCCTTGTGTTATGGGGAGGGACAGAGTTACTTATTTTAATGTGTACCAAGTCCCCAAACTGATCCATCCATCCATCTGCATGATCAATTCTTGAGTCTGTGGGCAAGTTTATCAGGAGAACAAAATAGAGGAGATGACTGTTAACTAGGGGGGGAAATGGATTTGAACAGGCCTTTCTATACACATCTCTTAAACACTGCATACTGTTACATTGTTTTGGTTGAATCTGGCTTTTAACGGATAGGGAATATATTTTCAATAACAACTTAAATGTTTTTCTTGATTTTCTTCATCACATTTATCTTCCCCATTCACTTTTGAAATGTCTAGAATACACAGCCTAGAGTTCTCCAAACAAAATACTACAATTAACTTATTTTCATTTTTTTTCTTAGAAATAATCGCTCTATTTCTCCAAAGACATAAAAGAAATTTTTTCTCCCTCTCCCACCAGAACAAGAATCATGTAATTCTATAAGATTTAGTTAATTGTATAATACACAAATTCAAGGAATATATTTTGATTTTCAGTCTTCAATAGTGGATATTTGTGGGAGAACACCAGAATGGAAAGAGCCACTTATTTTTGAATGTATAGAAGATATATTTATTTTTACCTAGCAAAAACCCTCTTTGTTTGTTTTGTTTTCTCTAATTACAGTGTATTTCTTTGGTGTGATACTTTGATAATTAATCTTGCCATTAGCCATCTTCCACATGGATACCTTTACCTGGCATTTGTTTTCCTAATAGAACTATGCGAGACATATAGGGGAACCACTGCCTATATAAGAAGAAAAATGATGAAAATGAAATACATTTTATAGCATGGCTTTCTGATGCTGCTGAGGCATATGCCTAGGAAATTATACGGTATAAACAAAATTAAACATTTTTCTTTAAAAAAGGAAAGAAAAAATATTGCAAAGCTTTCAGTGTTGGGAAGGATGAAAATAGAAAGGTGTGAAAAACAGGCAGATGGAAAATGCAAAAACGATAAACTCTGAACAGAACATAAGTTTATATTAGTCTGTAACTTAAGATAACATGAATAGAGAAAATGCACATTGGAGATCATAAAGCTTAAATAACTATACCCATTCCCAAAATAAAAATAGCATTAAGCCACGTTTTTAGTTCAAAATTGTTATCTATTTCTTAGAGACAAACAAATCACTGTAAAAAAATTTTCATGATTACTTTCCTGGATCTTTCCAGGGTCTAACAACCTTTAATTAGAGGCTCCAGAGCAACATACCTTAACTTCATTCTCTTGCTTTCCTCTTGGATTGTTTTATATGACAAAAGCTCTTTATCTACTAAATAGGATACATTGGGAAAATCTACTTTTACAGGTAGTTCTCTTTTAGCAACTGCCTTGTACAGCAACTTTTCAAAGTTGTGATGGTGATAAAAAAAATAATGTTATGATCCATCCTTGGATTTACGACCTTTGCAGGTCTGTAAAAGAAAGAAAAGCTAAAGTAAGATCATAAGTACAATTGCAGTTTTACTTAGTAACTCCTTTGTTTAATGAAGGAATTGCCGCTCTTCTATGTTCACTAAAGGGGGATTACCTAAAGAAGTATTCTTCCCTTAAGATGTTGATTGAACCTCTGAACATCCTTCACCCAAATATAGAAGCACCTCACCAATTTTGGTTGATCTTAAAGAAAGGCAGAATCAGGCCTACTTTGTATTTGGATGAAATACTGAGAATTGGAGGCTGAAGACTTAGATTGTGAAGTTAAAAAAACCCGATCCCAACAAAATGGCAACTCTAAATATTCTTCTGTGCATGGGAGCTGTAGTTCTAGGCTGTTATGACTTGGCAGGGAGTTCTGTAATGAAGAAATTAAGTTTTTTCCTCAGCCATTCTGTAACTCTAACTCTTTTCCTTGGAGGACTAGATATGCACAATAGTTCTCTAACATGACTGGCTAGATTGAATTGGTTTAACTTTATATTCTTTCCTTCTACTTCTTGATTTTTAGTCCCCTCAAATAATGTCCTAGAATTTGATTTCTTTTCACCGTTTCTTTATCAGAAAATTCTTTAAAGTTTTAACCATCCTCTTTTTATAAATCCAATATAGGAAAATTATCCAGATCACTTTTGTGGTTTGTTATTTGCATAGCCATTTTAATTATTAAGATATTAGTTGGAATCTACTATATGTCCAGTATAACATTTTTCTCCATGTCATTCTTATAGCCTGACATTTTTGAATCCACTTTCAAATCTGTTACAATCTTATCAGGTAGAAATTGTTCCTCTTCCATAGCATCTTTTAAAAAGTATTTATCTATAGAGGCAGATATTGTTAAAATTAATTTCTGGGATTTTTGTTCAAAAATATCCTTCAATATGCCTTAAAATCTTATTTTATTTTTAAGAATTCAAACCAGAATCATTTTCCACTGGGAAGAGTTCTTTATAGTTAATTCCAAAATGTTTCAAATTTATCTAGATCCTTAGTATGTTTGTAACTTTCTAAAATTGAAGTTTTAATCACATTTTGCTGTTTATTAAAAACACATGTAAAGTCCTTAAACTTCTTTTTAAAGCTTCTATCACTAAAGATTGAAGGAAACTCACCAGATGCTATAAAATTTGTTGATCCAAAGGTTCTGAATAGCTGACCAGCAGTTTCCAAAAGTGATTGAAAAGAAAATATGCAAATCTAGTATTCTTTTAAAGACACCACCTGTATTTTAAGGAAGATGGCTATTTCCTCATTTCCCAGAACTCGAAATCCTCCACAGACCACTATCTTGTGGTCTTTTTACAAGAAGCAACTGCCTGGAGCACTTCTGGGCAATCTCAAGTTATCTCCTTGTCCAGAGAGGACTTATCAAAATGTGGTCTACTCGCCAGCACCTCATCCCACTGCAGTCACTGACTCTGTTTTCTGTTGAGTACCTTCTTTCCTATAACTCCCCCAGCAGCATCAAGTTTTTATTTGGTAGGGGTTTCCCTAATACATTTTAACAAAAATTCTTTTCTTTGACTTACATGAAAATGAGTGACCCTCCCATCAGCCTGAAAAGAGTTAATAGGGGGTAATGAAAAAAGACACCAGTTTTCCCTTTAAAAGAACCAACATTTTTTTATATCATAATTTTTATTAAACATTTTTTTTGACAGACAAACAAATATACAAACATACATTTTTTATACATTTTCCATGACAATATGAATTGCCATAATAAAACTGCTAGTTAACTGAAGCCTTCAACAATATAATAATCTTATCCAGGTTCCATCATACATAGCATCACTTTAATAATTGTGTGCAATAAAACTTTAATAAATTCACGTTTCTCATAAATCTGTTAAAATGTGAATAATCTGACCACAGCTATAATAATTAAAATCCGAGAGGAGGTTTTTACTGAAGAGTGGCTGCAAGATCTCATTATGCTGTAAGCATTAATTTGCTGAATGCATTAAGAGTGTGATTTCTGCTCTCATAGATGGGTCCTACTAGAATACCTGGAATCTTTAAAGGTAAACAGAAGAAAGTAAGACTTTATTTCTTTTGATCAAATCTATCATGAGGAATTGGAAAGGGAAAAAAATGCCTAAACCAAAGTAAAAAGCCCTTTAGTACAAAAACATAATAAACCAAGACTATAATGCCATCTGGGGGCTCACAGTCACATCACAGCAGCAGCTTTCTTTTGGCATGTGACATGTGAGGTCCTGATCCAACAGCATCCTTGACAACTGAAGTGATCTGCTGTGAACTCCATTTATCAAACAGTGTATGAATATGCAAACAGTCTCCTATTATTAATCATTGTTTTACAAGGAGCATGATGAGAAAATAAAATGCAATGTTATACAGGATAGATGGCAATCTGTTTAATTTCTCATGGCTGACTATGTGCAGTTACACCAATAAACCATTTACTAAAAAGCCTGTCTTGGAATGAGGCACTGTGGATAATAGGCAAAATATTTGTGTCATCACCAAAATACTCATTAGAAATTCTGTAACGACAAATGAAAAACTACAGCATGTCTCTTGGTTCCCATTAAGCAATCTACAACTGCTCCTTAGAATAGAAACATGGTGACGAAAAGAAAAAGAAAAGAAAGGATCAATGAACTCACAAAGACTTGGATTAGTAAAAGCTCCTTATAGCTAATTTGCATTAAGAGCTCTCCTAACAACAGTAATTTTCTTTAAACACAGGGGATGTTTTAGTTCCTTCTGTTGCTTTGTACAATGATTGTACTTGATTGTGCCTTAGCTAATTGATGCATTGCTAAGGGATATCTATTACAGATATCAATATTAAAAATGTAAAAGATCAAGACAGAGTACCTCTGATCATATGCCAACTTCCAAAATAAATCTCCAAAGGGAGTGTGTGGCCAAGTGCAGCATGACTTCAGAGCACACACAGTGAAATATAGCACATCATTACAAAGTGTCAACTGCCCACTTCCAATTCCACCCTCTAGTCCAGATAATGAACTCTTGCTAAATTTCTTCTGAAGATAACAAAGCAGATGTGGGATATGGATAAGTTCTATAAGCTTTTTTTTCAAAAGCAAATCATCAACTTGACTAGCATCTGACCCTTCCTTCAAAAATTAATGCCATTGCAGAATATATTAATAGAACTTGGAGAAGGGGAAATGCACTGGATTGGGAAAAATTGCTATGTAAATGCACTCCAGGTAAACCCAAACCACAAACTTAAGTAGCCACATTATTCGTTCTGGCCTTTTGATTGATTAAAACAATAATTATTATGTATTAGGGTTATATCCCAACCTTTATTTTTACAACTTGAGGCAACATACATACGGTAATGGTATGTGATTGGTCTCATTCGAGACAATGATGAATCCGTATATAGACGTGAGGTCGAACGACTAGCCTTGTGGTGCGACCATAACAATCTGGAACTGAAGACACTCAAAATTGTTGAAATGGTGGTAGACTTTAGGAGAAACCCTTCCATACTTCCACCTCTCACAATACTTGACAACACAGTATCAACAGTAGAAACCTTCAAATTTCTAGGTTCTATCATATCGCAAGATCTAAAATGGACAGTTAACATCAAAAACATCATCAAAAGACTGTTCTTTCTGCGCCAACTCAGAAAGCTCAAACTGCCCAAGGAGCTACTGATCCAGTTCTACAGAGGAATTACTGAGTCTGACATTTGCACCTCTATAATGGTCTGGTTCGGTTCTGCAACCCAACAAGAAAGGCACAGACTTCAGAGGATAATTAGAACTGCAGAAAAAATAATTGCTACCAACCTGCCTTCCATTGAGGACCTGTATACTGAATCAAGAAGAGGGCCATGAAAATATTTATAGGTCCCTCACATCCTGGACATAAAATGTTTCAACTCCTACCATCAAAACGACGCTACAGAGCATTGCATACCAGAACAACTAGACACAAGAACAGTTTTTTCCCAAGGCCATCACTCTGCTAAACAAATAATTCCCTCAACACTGTCAAACTATTTACTAAATCTACACTACTATTAATATTCTCATCGTTTTCATCACCAATCTCTTTCCACTTATGACTGTATGACTGTATAACTTTTTGTTGCTATCATTAAGGGTTAAAATGTTGTACCTTTGATGTATTTTTTTTCTTTCCTTTTTCTTTTATGTACACTGAGAGCATACGCACAAAACAAATTCCTTGTGTGTCCAATCACACTTGGCCAATAAATTCTATTCTATTTCCCCCACAACTACAATCCGGTGAGGTGGGTTGACCTAAGAAAGAATGACTGCCTCAAAATCATACAGCTGGCTTCCATGACTAAAGGAGGACCAGAATTCATGGTCTCCCAGTTTTTAGTTCAGTATCTGAGCCACTATACGAAAGGAACTCTCAGTTGTTTGGATATCTTAATAAATATTTATTAAATATATTTAATAAATACATAAAGAAGATGTTTTGTTTGGAACACTTACTTATTCCTACAAAAGAATGAGCAAGAGTTAAAATAATAGACTTTTGGAATTCTCTCATATCAATAAAATGGACAGAATCAGTATCCTGTAGGCTTTCTGCTAGGTAGGCCTTCTATAGTTTTTGGTGCAAAACACAAACTTTTTCTGATTTATATCTGAAAACTGTTAAGTAGCACTAAATAATTTAATACTGGTCAATAAATCTCACAAGGTTAATTTGTTATGCAAATAACATAAAATGTTTAGTGAAATGTCCAGAGAGGAAATTCTGTTTCAATTGTCACTGCAGGGTGATCTTTCTCCATGATAATTACCTAAGATAATTAGGTATTTAACTATCTATGATAGAGAGCCAGAACAGTTTCCATAGATTTATTAATTTATTAATTTGTTAACAGCTGAATCTTATATACTCTGCACAATATACAATTATAAAAACAGCTTTTAAACTGTTGTAAAAACAGAATATTATAATATGGTAATGTTTAATTAAAGATTAAATAAAAATATACATGCTTGAAGAGACGACTTGTGGACTAATTATCTGGAGCAAAAAGTTAATTGTAAAACAACGGTTTTCACAACCTGCTTAAATGCAAGAAGGAAAGGTAATTTCTGACACTTTCTGACATTTGAACTATGCCTGGAAATAATCTAGTTATTAGTGCATCAATGTATTAGCAATGCAAAACAGAACCCTTCAAAGGACCATACTCCACCCTATGAATCAGGTTACCCTATCTAACCACAACCCTAAAGTGTTGGGGTTTTAATGATTAATGGCACAGGGTGAAGATATATTAATTCTTAAACTGGACAACCCATGATCTTATCAGACTTTTCAGAATAACCAAGGGCTATTCTTCATTCAATATTTGTTCTGTTCTGTAGCAATCAATATAATATTACTTAGTTTTAATATTATATAACCTTCATCTTCTTTATTTTAAAAAGTGGAGACTGAACTTAGAATGGCTACCTGTTTAAGAAAGACAGAGATGGCATTACGGTAGGTGCTTCTCCAAACGTTGTGCTGGATTACTTCAATAGTTGACTCTTTCCCATGTTAGCTTGAGTTGGAGCCCAAAATCTGGAAAATCAGAGTGCTTATCCCTGCTTCAAAATACCAACAGGAGATAAACACTTGATGGTATTCCCACTTATAGGCAAGGAGAAAAACGGCTCCTGTTGAGTTTATGCCTGTCATGCAATTGCTGAAAACTGAGAATGTCCTTATAAAAGCATCCAACTCCCCATAACTTCTGGATATTTCAACTTCAGATCCCTCCTTTCCTAGACAGTTTGGGTCATGCTGGCTGGGAATCGAGGGAATTGAAAGCCTATATATTGGGAGAGCACCAGGTTGATGAAGACCTCCTAGCTCACGTATTAAGATTGACAGGGTGCCAATTTGGCACCTGATATACCATATAACATAGCATTGTAGGGCTGGAAGGGACCTTAGAGGTCTTCTAGTCCAGGGGTCTCCAACCTTGATCCCTTTAAGACTTGTGGACTTCAACTCCCAGAGTCCCTCAGCCAACAAAGCTGGCTGAGGAACTCTGGGAGTTGAAGTCCACAAGTCTTAAAGGGACCAAGGTTGGAGACCCCTGTTCTAGTCCAACCCCTTGCTCAAGGCAGGAGACTTATAACATCCTAGTCAAATGGTTGTCCATTAGTCGGATCTAGTTTAGCATCCAGGAAACCTGCAGGAGTTCAGGGAAAAACCCAGAGTTTCTGTGTCATGGACCGATTAGCCGCGGAGGTATCTCCTGAATTTTCTCCCTCGACCAGCCGCCTCACTCTAGTACCGGCCTCTACGTCGCCGGTTCCCCACCTCCCCTCCCCCCTAGCAAGTACGGCGAGAGGTGAGGGACAAGACTTCCGCGTTAAGCCCAGGGACGCCCGCTGCGCCTGACAACGACCGGCATTTCAACCGGAGACACGAAGGCCGTCATTCCAGGCGCTGGACTCCGCCTCTCGCAATGCTGCGGTGGCTGATAGGAGGGGGCCGCGAGCCGCAAGGGTTGGCCGAGGTAAAAAGCCCGCGATGGGTCGTGAGGGGCGTTGATAAGCAGAGGTGCGGCGCGTCAACGGAATCCTTGGTTTTCCTGTCCTGACAAAGGGAGGCATTGTGTTTATTTCGTTTATGTCCGGTGGACGCAGCGCTGCCTCTGCCTTGAGGAAATCGGAGCAGTGTCCAGGGCTTTTTTCCTTCGGCGTAGGCCAATTACATAGCCTTGAGCCTTGGCAGGTGGTAGTTTTCTCCAAGCCCTCCGAGGAGGTGGCCCTTCCCAATTCCCAGAGTTCCCACATTGCTGGGAATGAGGGAAGCTACTTGTTGTTTTTTTTAGAGACCTCCGAGTTGCGAAAGACCGACCCCTTGGTAACTACAGAAGAACCATTATCCCTGCAACTGGTTTACTCGGAGTAGGAGAATCGCCTCTTATTTTTCAGACCGAGTTCCTGCCCCTTCTGTGTGTTTGTCTGAAGTGAATATGAAACTGAACTGTGCAGCTACTCTTTCTTCCTCTTTTAAAAGAAAGGAATAAATAAAGGAAACAGAGGCAAAAAGACTGAAGAAACATGGGAGAGAAATGGTTGAAAGTGAGAGAGAACTCTTGAGAAAAGAAACATGGATTTAAAATGGGAAATGGCTGATATTCAGCTTCATAAGACTAAATGCACTCCTTTTTCAATGGAAATGATACGAGTTTAACAGCCACCTAGAACAGGGGATTACAACCTTGGTCCCTTTAAGACTTGTGGACTTCAATTCCCAGAGTTCGTCAGCCAGCTCTGGGAGTTGAAGTTCACAAGACTTAAAGGGACCAAGGTTGGAGACCCCTGACCTAGAAGACTTCAGGACTTGGTTTACTAGTTTTCTTGCCACTTAGATTACAATAGAGGAAGAAATTGCCAAATGTTTTGTCAAGTTCATCCTGGCTCCCAAATTGTTAAGTATCTAAACCAGGGGTCTCCAACCTTGGCAACTTTAAGCTTGAAGGACTCCAACTCCCAGAATTCCCTAGCCAGCTTTGCTAGCTGGGGAATTCTGGGAGTTGAAGTCCTCCAGGCTTAAAGTTGCTGAGGTTGGAGACCACTGATCTAAACAATATAGCGCTGCCAATGATTGGCTACAGTCTGCAGGATCTGGAAGTACATAAAATGGCCTTAGAACATGTAGAATGGTATTGCCTCCCTCTCACTTAATAAGAATAGGAGAGTCATGCAAAACCCACTGTTGACAGAAATAGCAGAAACCTTTAAATGATTCATTTAAGACTGAACCAGCAATCTCTCCCTCCCAGGTTAAATGTAATTCCCCCTTTTGTTACAGACAGCAATGTATAGGCTGTTAAGCAGATCAGTAGATAGAGGGCAAGTGAGGAAGAAGTGGATGAGAAGTCATATACAGTCTTCCTACTTCATTATGCCTACTTCCTTTGCCAGTTGACGATCAGCTATGGTATTTTTGGACATACAAGGTAGTCCTTGACATATGACTGGTCATTTAACAACTATGACCATTCAAAATTACCATGGGCTCAGAAAGGGTGCTTTCTAGTCTGCTCATCACTTTCACTACTTTCACTATTCAAACACCAAGTTATAACTTAAAAGGAAATTGGTACAAAATGCGTTTATTAGATGCCTACCTCCAATGGATTCTGGATGTCATACAAAGCTAGCAAAAAAGGAAAGAAAGAAAAACCAAAACCATAAAATCATAAAAACAGCCCAGACTGAAATAGTCTGATAAACCAATGAAGACAAGCAGTGTCGGAGATATTTTAAAATGTTATATAGATGGTATACAACTCCATCAATAATAACTGAAAAAAATCAGACTGCAATAAATGTTGGAAATGTCATGAAACAGAAGGAACATTTTACCGCATATGGTGACATGTAAAAGAACTCAAAAGTACTAGAAAGACATACATAGTATAATGCAGAAAATTGTGATTTGAAATTAAATCATAATTTTTCCTAGTAGTAAATCTCAGGGGGGAAAATCAAGAAAAATACTTTAAAGAGATTCATGATTAGAGCAGCAAAAATAAACTAGACTCAATATTGGAAGGAAAAATACAATTCCGACAATATCTGACTGGGAACTTAAATTTGGAAAATATGCAACTATGCTTAAACTAATAGGATACTTATACAATACAATTTTAACTAAATTTAAGAAGAATTGTTCCCATACATACAATATATTAGCATGGTAAATATATCTGCTTATACTCTGGCTATTATTAAATCAGTAGTTAGGATCGGACCAAGAGGAATAGAAAATGGGTATAATCTATTGATTGAAAAATATTAAGACTATAAATTGTGTGATGCTCAGTTTTATTTTTCTAGAAATCTATACAGACTATTGGTGAAGAACAAACTCAGAATCCATATACTGAGCTTCTTGTGCTGAAAGGTCACCATGATATAGTGCGTTTTCTAGTGGCAATTGATGACTACAGGTGAGACATTACTTCTGTATTCCTCATTTGCACTGTAAAGATGACTTCAATTATTTTTTTAAAATGAATCTTAAATGTTTTGCTTTCCCAAATTGAAAAATATATGATGGACAGCTTAGTTCTTATATATAAATTAATGCAAGAAATCCCTACAATCTTTTAGCCAATTAAAAGACATCTGTCAAAGATTTTGACAGAGCAAGTTGTATGATTTTAATTGCCATTTAGCTTTCTCCACTTCACTGAAAACAGATGTCTCAGAATGCATTATTTCACAACAGTTATATACATTTTATAAGTTGTTTTCTTATCAGCAAAATTGGAAAGAAAGCATTTTACAGAAAATGAAAGATACCTTACTGTGATTGTGGTGAATCACAGAACAGATAAAATGAACTACAAATTATCTATTGTTATCAATTATATCTCTCAAATATATGACACTTTATTCCATATTTTTGAAGATCAGGTTGTGTTAATTTGTACGAATGTTAAATTCAAATTTCTTTAGTTGAATAGTTAACACAGTGAAATGTAGTACAGTTTTAAAGCAAATTTGACATATTAAACTAAAATCACTTTTTGGATAATATTTATTTAAAGAGGAATAATTTATACACAAGAATATTATGTCTTCCTTTAATTATAATACAATTTTATTTTCATTGTTCCTAATTCAGTCATTAGAGGATTTTTAACTAAAACATGATTATCTTATTTGAATACTTCCAACAATATTAGCATTGTTACTTGGTTTTTGAAACAATTTCATTTAGTTTTCATAGTTCTTTGATTGCATTTTTGTCAACTGTTGTAAGCCAGGTTTCATGCTTCAGCTCTCTAGATAATTTCATCTTATTCAGAATTTTGCAGAGGGATTTTCTTGTTTTCTCTGTGGCTCAGCTAAAACCAGTGAGTGGAAAATTTTCTCAGATTGGTTTCTGAAGATACTAAATAAATCCTGTATCAACCTAACAGGCAGCTGCTTTTCACTTCTTTTCTTTTATGTTTTTGAACATGAAGAGAAGGTCATATTGATTGCAAGATCACTAAAGAAGGCTAAGCCTTAGCAAGCATCTTTCAAAAAATGGAATGAAATAAAATTGCAAGTAATACTCTAGCATTTGACACATTAAACTGGACTGAATTCGTAACACACTTTAAAATTGCTTGTTTGACCATTTGGTGCTCCTCCAGGAAATAGACAAGATTATAGAGGATGGTGATCATGACTGGAAAAGAATCAGATGACCCATGAAACACCAACTTGGTGAAAAGAAATCCATTTGCAATATGAGATTGATCTGGCAGGAGAATGTCACATGAAAGCCTGACTTTCATAGTTTAATTTAAAAACAACAACACTAAAGCATTGTTCTTATTGAGACATTAATTCTTTCTAGAAGATTTTAAAAAGTATATCTGTGCTACATAATGTGTTAGTAGTAATTCAGTATATAGTTTCAGAATTAAATTTAGCTTGTAGAGGGCTAGTGTTTATTATCTGGTTTCAGCCATTACTTTTTAAAATAATGAAAACCAAAAGTGTTTTAGGTGACTATTTTGACTGTGTTACAACAAATGAATGCAGAGGTGCTAGAAATGGAAGCCTGATCATATAAAAATATAATACACATTTTATTTATTCAATAATAAAAACATAATCTCATTTTGAAGATTTAAGTATACTTTCTAAGGTTCAGTTAATATTTTATCTCTCTCTCTGTATATATCTGTCACTGGTCTATTTAAATAATGATTATCAATAAACATTTTTATTGCTTTTTTGTAATGTAATTACAGATGTCTTCAATTTTTTTTTCATTACTAGGTTTGCATCTGCTGGTGATGATGGAATTGTATGTCTCTGGAATGTTCAGGTTTGTTTAGGAAATTAAAAAATTGTTTATAAAAATATCCATAGATGTAGATTGGGTGATGTTTAAATGCATGACCTGCTGAAACATAAAATTAGCTATTATTTGTAATTCATATTCCAAAGATTTATAACAGAAGCATTATTGCAGAAATAGAAATATAAATTTAAAAATGCACTCTGTAGGTCATAATAAAGAACCATGGGTTTATTAATGTAATTTACAGTTGAAAGGTGAAGATGAAACGAGCATTTAGATTATATATTTGCATATCTGCAGTATTAGAATATTTGTGCAGAAATTGTTTAATTACATGTTTTGTAATACTGTTAAACCAATGGACTACTTTTTAATTTTATATAACTAGACACTTATGCAATACAGGTAGTTCTTGAGTTATGACAGCAATGGGGACTAGGAATTGGGATAGCTCACCTAAACATGACATCATGTGAATGCATTGTTTAGCAATGACAATCTATGCAGTTCCATTTGTTATTGTAACCCCAAGATCTTTGGTTGTTTATCAGGAACCAGAGGGAGTTCCAGGTACAGACTGCTGGGGTACTGTGGGGAGGTGGGGGAGGGTACTGGAGGAAATTGGGAGAGGTCCTGAAAGGCTTGTTACAGGTGCACACAGGAGCTCACTAATTGCTCATTTCTAATCAGACCACAACTGTGTTTATCACTTTGCTTCAGCTTTCCTTTTTCTCCCATTTTGAATGTTCATCCAGGTGCTGGGATAATTAGCAAGAAAGGAATTATTGTTTGTATTTACATTCATACAGAGGAAGGGATTGCAAGAGAGTAAGTAGACACACAATAGGAAATACACATAGAAAGAAATGGGTTAGCTCTTTGCCTAGCTTGTGCATGATTCCCTGTTCTGAATTTACCAGGCAAACAGCTGCTGCTAGCAGATGTGTGTTCCTCATTGTATGTCTGCTTATTCTTTGACATTTCTTCTTCTTCCGTCTTTCTGTTCTGCGAGACAGAGGGGATAAAAACAATGGGTCAGTCACAGCAGAAATTGCCTAAAAATATTGCTTAAGCCATCTCTCCACTCTGCAAGGGCGAGGGAGGGGGGAACCCCCATCAAGCACAAGACCGTGTACTAACTGTAATGGCAAACTTATGGCTGAGAAAGACATACGTTGCAAAGGTCTTAATGTCTTGGGCTGGGTCACAAACTTACATCTTCAGCACCATCATATCGTTCAGGACCTTGGAATGGTTGCTGTACCAAATCTACTGTATTTGTAGATGGCAGAGTAGGTTGAAGCAGATTCTTCAGTTGTTCCTTGTGTGGCTGATGTCAGTTTTTACCTTTTTCCTTTTAAAAAGCATTTACAGTCTAAAGTAGTAATAACAAAAGTTTTATTCTTTCAAAGTGCCAACTAAATTTAAGAAGTCACAGCAAAAATTTTACTTGGCTTTGGGGTTCTGCATATCTTTTCATTATTTTCCATATCTAGCATTAATACAGTAAATCATTTTAGTTAATATAAACACAAATCAAATACAATAATCTTTTAAAAAATATTTTGTATTACTAACAGAATTCAGCTTTCTAGTATAAGAACTCTGGTACATTTTTAGAAAAGGCTGTAAAATTGTATTTTAGAAAAGGCAGGATGCACTTCATTCGGGGCATTGAAACTTGCATGGTGAGATGTAGAAATATTTTTCAAATTTTGCTATAAGAATAATTACGAAGGAATTAAAAGTCATCATTCTGGGGTAGATTTTCATTCATTCATTGACTCATTCACTTTGTATAGCCACCCATCTCACATTTATGACCCCATACAGTGTCTATGGTATTACTGGAAAATATTCTGCCTGAGTAACTCAACAATGGCCACAGGATTGGAAAAGGTCATTTTACATTTTCCAAAGAAAGGCAATGCCAAACAATGTTCAAACTATCGTACCATTGCACTCATTTCACATGCTAGTAAGGTTATGCTTAAAATCCTACAAGCTAGGCTCCAGCAGTATGTGGATTGAGAACTACCAGAAGTACAGGCAGGATTTCGTAGAGGCAGAGGAACTAGAGATCAAATTGCCAACATACGCTGGATTATGGAGAAAGCTAGGGAGTTCCAGAAAAACATCTACTTCTGCTTCATTGACTATGCTAAAGCATTTGATTGTGTGAATCACAACAAATTGTAGCAAGTTCTTAAAGAGATGGGAGTACCAGACCATCTTATTTGTCTCTTGAGAAACCTGTATGTGGGTCAAGAAGCAACAGTGAGAACTGGACACGGAACCACTGATTGGTTCAAAATTGGGAAAGGAGTCCGGCAAGGCTGTATACTATCACCCTGCCTATTTAATTTATATGCAGAACAATCATGAGAAAGGCAGGGCTAGATGAATCAAAAATTGGAATTAAGATTGCCGGAAGAAATATCAACAACCTCAGATATGCAGATGATACCACTCTAATGGCAGAAAGCGAAGAGGAACTAAAGAGTCTCTTGATGCGGGTGAAGGAGGAGAGTGCAAAAGTTGACTTGAAACTCAACATTAAGAAAACTAAAATCATGGCATCCGGCCCTCTCAATTCCTGGCAGATAGATGGGGAAGAAATGGAGGTAGTGACAGATTTTATTTTCCTGGACTCCAAGATCACCGCAGATGGGGACTGCAGCCAAGAAATTAAAAGACGCTCCTGGGGAGGAAAGCTATGGCAAATCTAGACAGCGTACTAAAAAGTGGAGACATCACCCTGCCAACAAAAGTGCGTATAGTCAAGGCTATGGTTTTCCCAGTTGCAATGTATAGCTGTAAAGGTTGGACCATAAGAAAGGCTGAGCGCCAAAGAATTGAGACCTTTGAACTCTGGTGCTGGAGAAGACTCCTGAGAGTCCCTTGGACTGCAAGGTGAACAAACAAGTTAGTTCTAGAGGAGATCAACCCTGACTGCTCTTTAGAAGGCCAGATCCTGAAGATGAAACTGAAATACTTTGGCTACCTAATGAGAAAGAAGGACTCACTGGAGAAGAGCCTAATGCTGGGAAAGATTGAGGGCAAAAGAAAGGGACGACAGAGAACGAAGTGGCTGGATGGAGTCACTGAAGCAGTAGGCATGGTTTAAATGGACTCCAGAGGATGGTAGAGGACAGGAAGGCCTGGAGGAACATAGTCCATGGGGTCGCGATGGGTCAGACACGACTTCGCAACTAACAACAACAATTCTGCCTGAAATTTTGAGAGCTTCTACCACACAATGCTGATTAACCTTCCTCAGCCTACCATTATCCAGATGTGTTTTCCATCACTTAATGTAATCGCTAGCTAGCGCGGTGAACAGATTTATAGGAAGTGGCTGGGTTTTCTGGCAAATAACAGCAGCAGGTGAGGGAAGGTTAAGCTAGATGGACTAGTTATTTGCATCATATAGTATCAGTTCTCATTTTAAAATAAATAATGCTTTGAGGAGTCTGATTACTTGTATTGTTTCTTATGACACATGTTTCTGTATTCATTTAGCACTGTTATTATAATAGCAAGTTTGTTTTTGTTTTTCAGACTGGAGAAAAGTTATTTGAGCTACATGCACATACACAAAAAATTACAGCTCTTGCAGCTTTTCCTTTGTCAGATACCTGTGAAGAAAAATGCCATATGATTTTGACAGCAAGTGCTGACAGAACTGTAGTTGTATCCTTTACTTTTTGGCTAGAGAAATGCAGAATTGGTTTGTGTTGCATAATAAATGATGTTATTACATTAAAGTTTAGGGTTTTAATGAGCAAAATGCTATAAAAGCAATATACTTTCATCATTTCTACAACAAATTGATGTATGGCTAAAGAGGTCAGTGATAAGATGCAGTTGTGAAACAGCACAATTCTTCATTGCATGAACAAAAAGGGATCAATAAAAACACTCAGGAAAAGATTTTACATGTTTGCATACCTGGTGCTTTTTCTTCTCTTACAGTAAGGAAATAATGTCTTCTTCCATCACTTGTGTGCTCAAGGAAACACTTTTGCATAGGAAATAGCTGTGGGAAATAGAATCATATCTAATGGACTCCTCCATTTTATGCCTCCTTTTTTTTATTATAGTCATATAAGGTATTTCAGCTGCTATTCTTAGTCCTTAACGATTGAAACCAGGTTTGGGATTGTGATAGTGGCAGACAAATTCACAGAGTATCCTGTTTTCATTCCACCGTAAAGGTAAGTAAAACTGGATGAGATTTTGTCTATTTCATTTATTTAGATTTTAATCCGCCATCAGACCTAAGGATGCAGTTCTATCAGCTACATATTTGTTACACACTGTAGAATCCAATTGCGGCTAACAAATTTGCACGTTTAGTGTTTGTCTGTGTCTAAGATTAGACACTTAGATACTTTGGGTTCCTTTTTAGATACCTTGAAAGTTCAGCGAACCATATATTTTCAATCTTCTTAGTTAGAGCACATTACAATAGGATGGATTCAATCACTTTGTCCATTTACTATTTACTATTGTTATTAATCACTACTATAAATAGCTTTGTATAATCTTGGAAGCCTATGGATCTCAACCAATGTATTCTTGATTATTTCTCAAATTACATCTATGAGATTATGGTGGAAGACTCCTTTAAGTGCACAAATACATGTTTCTATTATTTATTAGAGAATTGCACAAAATCCTCATTTAATGACCACAATGGAAACCGGAATCTTGATTGCTGAATGAAGTAATCATTAAACAAGATGCTCACATGACTGCTTTGTTCAACAGCTACAATCCCAGCACTACTAGTTGCAGTTAAGTGATCTCCTGGGTCTTTTGGATGGATCAAAAGAGCTCCCTGTCTTTCATTCTTAAGCTTTCCTGCAGCCACTAAAGGATTTCAGCTCCCTTCTGTGTACCGAAGGGAGATCCTTCAGCAGGCTGCAGGTACGGAGATGAAATCTTGAAGGATTTCAGCTTCCATTTTCTCCTTAGCTTGCAACCTTCCTGCTGTCTTCTCTATTGACTTTCTGGGAAAGCTCACAGAGAAGATAGGAAATGACAACCACATGATTGTGGAGCATTTGGCAATCAGTTATAAATGTGAGTCAGTTTCCCAATGCCCGAAATGTGGTCATGTGACCAAGGGTGTGCAATGTTTTATGATAGCCAGAAATGCTTTACAGGCCATAAAGCAGTCTTTACAAGCTGACGTTGTATCTTTGAATGGTCGTTAAACAACTGGTCATAAGTCAAGATTGTCCGTAGTTCTAAGTTTCTATCTGACACAGAAAGTGGAAAGCAATGTCAGTATTGGTCTTTAATATTGATATTTTTCAGGTGGCAGTACTGAGCTACTATATGGTAACTTCTCTGTAATGTAAAATCTTAATTTCAGTTTTCTATATTTAATGTTGACCTATTTGAAAAACTGGAGCATCTCAAGGACTAATCATTTTTGTGGTATTCAAAGTCTCATTTTGAGTTGCTTCCTTTTAAACAAAATTAGATGCGGGATATGAAAACATTCTTAATGTGATATTGTCTTGACAAAAAAAACTATTTCAAAGTTTTGAAAAATATACAGTGCAATCCTATTTAATTTGAAAATAAGTGTTATTGAATATAGGGGGCGTAAAGGCTCAGAGGATAAAGATGCTGAGCTTGTCAACTGGAAAGCTGACAGCCTGGGATCAAGACCGGAGTCCTGTGTGACCTAGCAGTTCAAAAGCATGCAAATGCAAGTAGATAAAAAGGTATCACTTCAATGGAATGCTAACTGCATTCTGTGTGCCTTGGCATATAGTCATGCTGGCCACATAAACATGGAAATTTCCTTGGGCAATGCTGGCTTCTTCAGCTAAGAAATGGACATAAGAATTACCCCTAGAGTCAGGAATGTCCAGAGGGGAAACCACTATCATTAAGTGTTGTATCTTGGAATTCTTGATGAACGTATCTTTTCTTTTATGTACACTGACAGCATATGCACCAAGACAAATTACTTGTGTGTACAATCACACTTGGCCAATAAAAAATTGTATTATATTGTATCGTATTGTATTCATTACCTTTTTGCCTTTGAGAAGACACATATTCAACTGCATTTATAATTCAACATGATCTTGAAATACTAGAGTTTCCTTTTTTTCCTTTCTGCTTCATAAACTGCATAAAGCTCTATAAATGATTATAAATGTTACTGGCAGGAAATTAAATGTTTTAATATCTGAATGATAGTAGGAAATTGAATGTTTTAGTATCGAAAACTGATAATTTTATTTGAAAACATACTTCAAAAATATTACACATTATATATCTGATTTTGTAATTTGTAGTGTTTGACTGTTCTTCAAAGAATGGATGTATGGCTCTCTGGAGGAAGTGATTTGTGTGTTTGGAACCAAAAATTAGATCTCTTGTGTAAGACAAGTCATCTAATTGATGCAGGTAAACAAATTTAAATAACTTACAAACAGTAAAATGAATCTATAAAATGTTATAGCATTAATTTGGCAAAGTCTCTTTGATACTAATGATAACATTATATTAAAGCTTAATAAAAGTTAAAATGGATACTATTAACATTTCATACAGGACATTACATTTTGATATGTAATATTTTATATAAATTATGTTAAGTATACAGCTGTATAAAAACTACATTTTAGAAGAAAAACTAATATTAAATAATACACTATTTGCTATACAAAAAATCCTACATATTACTAAAGCAAATATTAAATTTTAATATTTTATTTAAAGTAAGATATTAATAAAGGAAGGAGAGAGAAATTAAAAACATTGAATAAAAATATAAGTACAAAATTGAACAACCAAGCAAAGGAAATTTATATTAAATATGTATAGAGATAGAAAAAAAGAAAAAAATAATTAAAATTTTAGGTTATTCAAGTTTTGAAGTTTATAGTTTTGAATTTTGTATTATTTTATTTTTAAAGAATGAATTAAATATGGATCATACTTGTCTTGCCACTCCTTCAATATAAGTTAATGAAAAGGGGAATTGACAAATTATATATCCAAAGTTTTTCATAAATTGAGAAATTTATTTATGTTCGTTTTTATTTCTTGTTTCTAAAGTGCCCATCTTCTCAAATTTCAGAATTGGGAGATATAATTTAACAAGTAATTGACATTTTGACAAGCATTTGGTTTACTGGTGTATATGGAACTACAAATACACATACCCATATCAAATTTATTGATTTCAAATATATTAATTTCTGTTTCTAAAATATAGGTAAAAAAGGAATAATTGTTAGAATTTATTTTCTTACTGGATATATACAGGACTTTCAAATATAACAGTAACAAGAGCTTACTTGCATTTCCCATCATTTTTGTTGTTTCTTTTCATAACCCAATTATTTTGCTTATCATCCTTGACTGAGACATCCTTTCATCTTTGATTATTCTTTGAATGGCTTATTGTTTGTTTCTTTACTCTTGTTTATCTGACACTGATTCCAACTTATCTGGTTGTTTATTAGATCTGTGATGGGATCTGATAGAGCTGTTGGCCTCTTTCCTTGACTTTGCTTGAATTGAGAATTATCTCAATTCATCTGCTAATTACTAACTTTTTCATGTGCCAAGTCTCTAGGAATTATTTTGCATTCTTGGATCTGGCTCGGTCTAAAATTGCTATTATGTAGAAGAAACAGGTAGTAGATTGGCTGAAGATATCTATAAATGTAAATTGACAGAAGACATGTTGAAAACTCCTTTTAATTTCACAATATACTGACAATTTCAAACACAGTTTGATTTGAAAACTGGACATTTTGACCATGGCCAGATGTAAACATGCAAATGATTCCTAGAGAAGCCTGACATATATGTCTGGATTGAGACATATATGTTTTGGCCTGAACATGGAGTAGAATACAAATGTTCCAAGAATAAGTGTTTTTTATATGAAAGAAGAAGAAAAATCCAAGGTCATTGATAGTATGCAGTAGCAAAGGTGAAACGGGAAAAATAAAATGCTGGGAATATTGGGAGATGGATGGACCCAATGGGATATCCACCATCCCTGACTTCAAGTTCAGCATATCCAAACTGCCTGCCCATTTCCCCAGTTTTCCAAGAGCTTGCCTTTCTTTATGCTGGTGTCCTTGGTTTCATGTGCAGCGTAAGAAAAGATAGGGAATGAAAGGCACTTGGCTAGTTAGTAGATGGGCCAGCTCACAGAGCATTCAGGGAAAGATAGAAGAAATGGAGAAAACATACCAGTCTTCCCCTACTATGCTTGTGTGATTACCCTGGATTTTCTTTCAACTGAAGTCCAAACCCACCAATTTTGGGGGGAAGGGGGTCTGGTTTTTGCTGAACCACACTACATCCAGCACAATTTGGCAGAACTGCTGAACATAGTATTTGTTTCAGGTTTGAACACATTTTCTGCTTCATGCACATCTTTAGCTACATAAGCCCTCCCAACACTAGCCATTGTCTCAAAATCTATTGATAAAAAAATCGGAACATCTTTCAGGGGGTATCTTTGTGTTTTATCTTCTACACAGATAAAAATGGTTTTCTATAACTTTTTTTTTTCATGGCTTTCATGGGAAGTATTCCTATGAAGAGCAAAACACTTGGAAATCATAATATCGACTGGTTTAAGTAGCTGAGAGTAGTACATAACTTTTTTTTAAACAACATGTAAGCTAGAAGATATTAATTTCCTATTTGTTCTGCTTTCCCCCTTTCTTAATAAAGATATCAGTGCTATGATTGAATTGCCGAAAAATTGTGTGGCAGCAGCTGTTGGCAAAGAATTGAGTAAGTATCACTGTAAATTAAAGGAGTGCCAGCTCTTGTGGGCTGAGCACCACATCTGATTTTTGAATGACTAGAGCTGGAATCCACATTTCACATTTCAAATAATTGATGGAGCCAGAATAAGAAATGGCATTTAACTTGTATATAATATAATTAATTAAAATGTAATATATCTAAATATAGGTAAATTGATAGTTCACTGAGAATGGAATATTTTTTTCTTCTGTCATTCAGATTTACATGTGGTTGTACATTCCTGCTATAAATAGTTATAGAGAGTAAGGAAGATGACCTTGATGAGCTAGGCAAACTCCAACAAGCTGTAAAACATTGTGTATGTCCAGAGATAACATTCAGAAGTAGCTTGAGCACACTCCTCCTTATAAGAGGAATAGAAAGTACAATATATTCAGACTTGAAGATTGTGCTACTATAGCCAGTCTTAATAAAAGTAATTTTAGCCTTACTGTGGAGTTGATTTCTTGGCCTGGTCTAACCAGTGAGACTGACCTCAATCTTGCAAGCCACTTCCAAACATCTTGATGTTCTTGACTTAGTGTTTAGCTTGGCAATGTAGCTTGTATAGCTCCATTATTGATTCAGATTAATGATGGTTGTAGTGTCTCAGGGTCATGTGGTCACCCTTGGCGACCTTCTGATAAGCAAAGTCAATGGGGAAGCCTGATTCACTTAACAACCATGTTATTAACTTAACAACTGCAGTGATTCACTTAACAAGTGTGGCAAGAAAAGTCATAAAATGGAGCAAAAATCACTTAATAAATGTCTCACTTAGCAACAGAAATTTTGAGCTCAATTGTTGTAAATTGAGGACTGCTATAGTTAACTATAGTTATGAATTGTGATATCTAATTCTTTCACTGAAATCACGAAAAGGTGCCTAGATGATTTGCAGCATAGTGTACTGATAGATAATTTTCTAGCACCTCTATCATTTATAACAGAAAACATTGTAATTTCAAACATTAAAAGGGATTTTTCACCCCTTTCATTTTTCCCCAAATACTTCCTAACAATCATCTCGAGTAAACACAGAAAAGAAGGCATGGTAATGGAATGGTATATCCTGAAAAAAAGCGTTATGGGCGAAAACTACTACAAACATGTTGCTGATAGGAAGTAAAGAACAATATTTCACATAATATAGTTTCCTATACTTTAATAATTTTTTTTAACATGAATCTTGTCTTCCAAGTAATTCTAAAATTGAAAGCTTCCAGAGATGGAACCGAATGGGATGTGTCTGAAATAAAACGACTTATTGATCACCAGGATAATATTGTGTCATTGGTCAGTGTCAGTGGTAAGCCTGTTTCCAGTTTTATTATTTGTAATGATTGGTACAACACTCATTATACATTACATATTTTCATAACTTTCTTCTACCTTTGCCAACAAGGTTTATACCTCTATAAACCTTTCCCTAATAAACTTCCCTTAGAAGTTTTTGTTTTTAAATATTCCAAATGTCTATATTAGAAATATGGAGAAGGGCGTGGTGGCTTAGTGGTTAAGACGCTGAGCTTGTTGATTGAAAGGTCAGCAATTCAGCGGTTCAAATCCCTAGTGCTGCATAATAGGGTGAGCTCCCGTTACTTGTCCCAGCTTCTGCCAACCTAGCAGTTCGAAAGTACATAAAAAATGCAGGTAGAAAAATAGGGATCACCTTTGGTCCCTATTTAGTCATGCCGGCCACATGACCACAGAGACGTCTTCGGACAGTGCTGGCTCTTTGGCTTTGAAACGGAGATGAGCCCCTAGAGTCAGGAACGAGGGAACCTTTACCTTTACCTTATGGGGAGAGGGGAAGGGAGGAATAAAGATGGTACATTTTTTTTCAAAAAGTTTTTATTTTTATTTCTCATAAACATATTTGAGTGTACAGTCTTTTATCCATCATCTTATCTTTTAACTTTCATTTTTAATTGTTCAGGGCTGCTCTTTTACCATTTACCCTCCTTTATTTTACCACAACCTTTTCTCTTCTCCTCCCCTTCTCTTCCTTCCTCCATCTCTTCCTACTTTCTTCTTTTGCCAACAAGGTTTATACCTCTATAAACCTTTCCTAATAAACTTCCTTAGAAGTTTTTGTTTTAAATATTCCAAATGTCTATATTAGAAATATGGAGAAGGGCGTGGTGGCTTAGTGGTTAAGACGCTGAGCTTGTTGATTGAAAGGTCAGCAATTCAGCGGTTCAAATCCTAGTGCTGCATAATAGGGTGAGCTCCCGTTACTTGTCCCAGCTTCTGCCAACCTAGCAGTTCGAAAGTACATAAAAAATGCAGGTAGAAAAATAGGGATCACCTTTGGTCCCTATTTAGTCATGCCGGCCACATGACCACAGAGACGTCTTCGGACAGTGCTGGCTCTTTGGCTTTGAAACGGAGATGAGCCCCTAGAGTCAGGAACGAGGGAACCTTTACCTTTACCTTATGGGGAGAGGGGAAGGGAGGAATAAAGATGGTACATTTTTTTTCAAAAAGTTTTTATTTTTATTTCTCATAAACATATTTGAGTGTACAGTCTTTTATCCATCATCTTATCTTTTAACTTTCATTTTTAATTGTTCAGGGCTGCTCTTTTACCATTTACCCTCCTTTATTTTACCACAACCTTTTCTCTTCTCCTCCCCTTCTCTTCCTTCCTCCATCTCTTCCTACTTTCTTCGTTCTTCCTCTCCTTCTCTTTCCTATTTCCCCTTCCCTTCCCTCACTCCTCTCTTCCTCCCTTTCTAACCCTCTCTCCTATGCCTCTTTCCCCTCCCTTTTCTTCCCCTCCTTTTCCCTCTCTACTATCTCTCCCTCTCCTTTCCTTTCTTCTCCCTTCCTCTCTCTCTACTCCTTTCCTTCTCTCTTGTTGTTTCCCTTTTCAAATCAAACTAGAATGGTATTCAAGCAGCCCTGATTATCTATGTGCATCCATCTTCATTTCAGTTTCTTATTTGTTTTTTTAATAATTAATCTGTTTCATCATTTGTGTACACTTTTATAATAATCTCACTTTTTCCCTCCCCCCCTTTCCCCCTTTTCCCTTTACCTAGGCATCGTCTGGGTTTCTATTCTTCTAATTATTTTTTCTCTTTCATCCGTTCCCTATCTATTTTATCTCCATACCTTTATTCATATTTCTTTTCTAACCAATCATAAAATTTTCCCCATGTCTTGAAATACATCGACTCCTCTTTATCTTTTATTCTCAGTGTTAGTCTGTTCATTTCTGCACATTTTAAAATGTTCTTTATAATTTCTCCTTCCATTGGGATTTTATCTGCTTTCCAATTCTGTGCAAATACAATTCTGGCCGCTGTTATTATATGAATAATCAAATAGGTATCTTCTTTACTCTATTTCTACGGTAATATTCCCAATAGAAATATCTCTGGTCTTAACTCTATATGTTGCTGCAGCATATTTAGCACAAGTAGGCTCTAACAATGTCCGTATTTTAACCCAATAGTACTTTGCTTCTTTGCAGGACCATCACATATGATAATATGTCAAATATTGACATATATGTCAAATTCACGGCTGCAGGCTGGATGTGTCACACGCTACCCATGCCCACACCTGATTTAGCGAAGGGGGAAAAATTGTGATATGTCACATTATGCCGCCCTGACGATGCAAGTTTGACACCCCTGTTCTAGGCTGAAGGCCACCCGTAGCCTTAAATGGTTTGCAGGGTGCCACACTCCCATCAAATTGGAGACTGGGCCAAGTCAAAGATCAAATTTAATTTAGTTTACATCTAAATTTAATTAAATATTTACAGACCTCTCACATCCTGGACATAAACTGTTTCAACTCTTACCCTCAAAACGACGCTATAGAGCACTGCACACCAGAACAAGAACAGTTTTTCCCTGAATGCCATCACTCTGCTAAACAAATAATTTCCTCAACACTGTCAAACAATTTACTAAATCTGCACTATTAATCTTCTCATCGTTCCCATCACCCATCTCCTTCCACTTATGACTGTATGACTATAACTTCGTTGCGTGTATCCTTACGATTTATATTGATATTGATTGTTTCCTGATTGCTTATTTGTACCCTATGACTATCATTAAGTGCTGTACCTTAGAATTCTTGATGAACGTATCTTTTCTTTTATGTACACTGAGCATATGCACCAAGACAAATTCCTTATGTGTCCAGTCACACTTGGCCAATAAAAAAAAATTCTATTCTATTCTATACGATCCTGGCAATTGGTGACATTTCCAACATTTGGCTGATTTATCTTTAAACATCTTAACTTATCTTTCTGGTGGGCATATGCCATCTATAAAACATCTTATACATGTTTTCTTTATAAGCTGTTAATTTATAATTTCTTTCCCATAGCTGTTGCCATTTCTCCAGTTCAATAGTATATCCAAAAGTTTTTGCCCATGGTATCATTGTTTGTTACTTCTTTATCTTCTAATCTAATCTGCAATAAATAATTATATAATTTCCTAATCATTTTTTCATCTGTTCCTGTCAGTATCACATCCAATTCTGATTTCCTCAAATTAAAATCATATTGTCTACAATCTGCTTCAAACCTTGATTGTATCTGCAATCTTGTACACCAATCTGTCTCAATCCCTTGACTCTCTAATTCTTGCCTTTGTTTCAGTTCTCCCCGTTCTGTTAAATTATCCTTGTATCTAACAATATTCCCCATATTAACAATATTTGGATATGTCAAAGCTTTTATTGTGGAAAGCCACATTGTTATTTTCAAATAATGTTTTTCTTTCACTCTTTCCCATACTGATAACAAACCATTTCTTATATAATGTCTCTGGAAATATCCGTGTATCCTTTATTTCCCGTACCATAGGAAAGCATGCCAACCTAGTTGTAAATCATGTTCCTACAGTGTCAATAGTCTTATATTCCTCAGTAGAATCCATTCTTTAATCCATGTTAATGCTGCCACTTGGTAATACATTTCCCAGTTCAGTAGTCCAACCCCCCCTCTAGATCTTGCATTTTGGAGCATTTTTATGTTGATTCTTGCTCTTTTTCCTTGCCACACACATTTCCATGTTTTTCTCTTCAAATCTTCAAAATACTTTTTCTCCAATTTTATTATTATATTTTGAAATAGAAATAACAGTTTTGAAGATAATACATTCTTGTAGGCTGACTTGGTAAAGATACAGAATCTTATAAAGATGAGTCTTTTGTGCTACACTAAGAGACAACATAGTTCTGCTGTCTAGTAAAAAGTTATAGTTCTATTTTAGAGAGCTGAGACTAAGGTAACAATAAAGTGAAATTAAGCTTCTCGGAAATATTTTAATGGTTGGTTTCAGCAAGTCATGGTTAATTTAAAGTTCATCAGTTGCCAGCCAGTAGCCTGCAGTAACAGAACATTTTACTATGTTCTCTATGACTTTACTAAATCCTTTTGTTTGGAAAGGATACCCTTTGCAAACATTTCTCTTTATAAAACATAATATATTGTCCATTTTAAAATCCAAATGTTTGAATAAAGAATAGATTGCTATTTATCAATATCAATATTTACTATTTTGATATCTAGATTTGATTTTTGTGACTGGCTCCCATGCTGGTGAAATGATTGTGTGGAATTCGTTGGATTGGACAATGCGAGGGTATGAATGCAACTGGGATGCATCTCTTCATGTGAATCCCCAACAAGAAATAAAATTATCACAAAGTCAAAATGAAATGTCAGTTCAGGATTTAACTTCTGATCATGAGGTAAAAATAATACTATAAAAAGTATGTAAATTACATGTTTCATTGTTAATAAATGATAACTTATTACATAATTGGATTATTTTTCAGTTGTATGTTACGTTCAACCCAACTAGAAATACTGTTAATCAGTCCTAAGCAAAGGGTCTATGGATAAAGTAATCTTAAGTTTGAAAATTTCCTTTAGCATTGTAAATGAAAATCATTCATATGTAAGACCATAAAATGCAGATGGATGATTTCATTTCAAAACTGAAGTAGAATATACTTTAATGTATTTAGTACAATATTAGTAGTAATGAGATACATGGGAATATGAAAAATATAATTTGTGAGCGAAATCCTCATTATTGAAATGAATTCTCATTCAGAAAATATTAAATTCTTTAATATTCCTCTTGTTTTCTTATTTTCCTTATATTTAATAGTAATATTAAGATTTTGGTTTACTTTATTGACTAACCATAATTTACTGAGTGTATTTGGCAGTCTGTGTACATCAAGTTGATCTTGCTATATGAGTCAGAGGATTTATGATGCAGCTAGGAATACTATGCATGTTGTTTTAAGTTGCATGAAGGAAGGGGTACATGTACTAAACACATAAAATAATGATAACTTCCTTTGCAATTAAGTAAATTTTTGTATAATTGGTGCACATGAAGAGAAATATTGGCACATTATTTTTTTAAAAATGTGGGCCTCTGGTGGCTCAGACTGGTAAGACAGTCTGTTATTAACAGCAGCTGCTTGCAATTACTGCAGGTTCAAGTCCCACCAGGCCCAAGGTTGACTCAGCCTTCCATCCTTTGTAAGGTAGGTAAAATGAGGACCCAGATTGTTGGGGGCAATAAGTTTACTTTGTATATAATATACAAAAGGATGAAGACTATTGCTTGACATATTGTAAGCCGCCCTGAGTCTTCGGAGAAGGGCGGGATATAAATGCAAATAAAAAAAAATGTTGTAACACGCAGGAAATCAACTATACTTTGAGTTAGTGCAAACCCTGCATCTGATGGTGAATATTGAATTTGAGATTATTGAATTTGCTACATCTCTAATTCACATGTTTATGATAGTCTGCCATCATACAGGCAGTCCTTGACTTACTACCAAAATTGAGTCCAAAATCTCCGTTGCTAAGCAAGACATTTGAATGAATACTAAATGAATAATCTGTATATAGATCATTCTATAGCCACAAAATGCTGGAAATACCAGGAGTTTTGTCCACAATCCAAAAGAATTTTTTTAAAAAGAAAAATTCTGTTTAGCTCTCAGTAGGGAGGAAGAACATTAGATTCAGAGACTATCAGTTCTGTTCTTAAGTCAGAGTGATCTTTGCAACTGCTTGTCAAAGTGCAGCCAGTTGGATAGATTAGGCCCATGATGGCGAACCTATGGCATGCGTGCCACAGCTGGCATGCAGAGCCCTCTCTGTGGGCACACGCCATTGCCTAGCTCAGCTCCACTGCACATGCGTGTGCCTACTGCTGGCCAGCTGATTTTTGGAATGCACAGGTGGCGGGGCGCATGCGGGAGATGTGCGCACATGCACAGGGGGCCACACGTGCAGGTACAGGGGAGTGTGGGGGAGCGGCGTGCGTGTATCAGAAGTACAGAAACAGGCCAATTTCCGGTCTCCGGAGAGCCTTTGGAGTCCGAGGGAGGTTGTTTTCACTCTCCAAGAGCCTCAAGAAAAGCCTCCAGAGCTTGGGGAGGGCGAAAATGCCCCTGTGGTGCAGGTTGCTAAAAATTTTGAATCCTACCCCTTTCGCTCATGCATAGGGGGCGTGCGTGCATGCGCGGGGGGCACACGTTGCATTATGGGTGCCAGCACGAGCGTTGTCCCACAGGCTCGCTTTTGGCACACGAAGAGAAAAAGGTTAGCCATCACTGAATTAGGCAATCATGGAGGGTGAAGAGACATAGTTGTATATTTAGGGATGCTGCAATAAGATGTTATTTTCAATGAAGGTTTCTTTTCATAAGGTTTCATAAGGATAGAGGTAAATCCTAAAGATGCAGGAAATGCATCACTAAACAGTGGAGATGAATGCTAGAGAGGAATAAAGCTGCATACAAGGCAGACATAACACCTGTGACAGTGTAGACATGCAGAGGAGGCGGGGGAGCGTGTGTGTGTGTGTGTGTGTAGAGTGCCCTCCGTGCCCCTCTTTGGGTCCCAGGAGGCTTCAGGGAGGCCTGCTAGGCCCAAAATGGGTGGTGGTGGTGGCTTGTGAATTGGTGTTGTGTGCATGCGCAGGGCGGTGTTGTGCACGCATTGTATTATGAGTGTGGGCACACACATGTGCGCTGTCATGCGCACATGCCTGCTTTCAGCACATAAGGACAAAAAGGTTAGCCATCACTGGTATAGGATCTCCTACTTGTACAGGGGCTGGCCTTAGAGGACCTTCAAAGTCCCTTCAAACTCTGTTATTCTATTAAATAATTGAGTTGCTGGCAAAGACCTAATAAAATAGGTTTTGTAGTTTTGAGTCCACTGAAATTGGGTGGCCAATAAATTTTGACAACAATAGTAATAATAATACCTGAAAAACTGTTTTTATGTTTCATATTAGTTATAATTAATTTGATTATAATAATAATAATAATAATAATAATAATAATAATAATAATAATAATAATAATAATAATAATAATAATAATTTAATTTGTATACCGCCCTTCTCCCGGAGGACTCAGGGCGGTGAACAGGCAGATAAAATAAAGACAATACATTCAATAAAAACAATATTATAAAAAACTTATTCCAATAGCCTAAATTTAAAATACAATACAAAATATAAAATAAACCCCAATAAAATCCATATTTAAAACCCTATTAAGCCAGTCCTGCTCGAAAGAATAGATATGTTTTAAGCTCGCGGCGAAAAGTCCGGAGGTCTGGAAGTTGTCAAGTCCTGGGGAAGCTCATTCCAGAGGGTAGGTGCCCCACAGAGAAGGCTCTCCTGGGGGTCGCCAGCCTGCATTGCCTGGCTGACGGCACCCTGAGGAGGCCCTCTCTATGAGAGCGCATCGCCGGTGGGAGGCATGTGGTAACAGAAGGCGGTCCCAAGATATCCCGGTCCTATGCCATGGAGCGCTTTAAAGGTGGTAACCAACACCTTGAAGTGCACTCGAAAACCACAGGTAGCCAGTGCAGCCTGCGCAGGATCGGTGTTATATGGGAGCCACGAGTGGCTCCCTCTATCACCCGCTGCTGCATTCTGAACTAACTGAAGTCTAATATATTTTAATAAATATAGTAGTCATAAATCAGGATGTGCATAGTTCTTCCCTTCTTACATATTTGACTTAATTAGAAATAATTGGAAACCTCTTACATAAAATAGATATCTTTTGTTAAGATGTCTTACTGATTTATTTTTTTCCAGTGTGTTTTTGCTGCTGTTGGCAAAGGCATCTATGTATATAACCTTCAGATGAAACGTGTGATTGCCTTCCAGAAAACTGCTCATGATTCCACTGTCCTGCATATTACCAACATTCCCAACAGGTACAATTTACTTTGCATATTTCATGCATTCTTTATTTTCAGAAAGATGATCAGGGACATACTTAATATTTATGCATTTTCTCCCTTAAACTTTCCTTACATTGAATTCTATCATAGTCTGTGTGCAGGCAACCTAATTTTTAGCCCAAAAAACTTCTTTTTAAATTTAAAATATTTTTTTAAAAAAGTATTAACAAAGAAACAAAAATCTCAGCTCTGTGAGAATCCTAGATGTTATTCTTTGAGATAGCATAGCTCCACGGAGGACAAGCAAAACCTATCATAGAATCTTCTATAGGTATGTTTTTCCCTCTTCCATTCTGGTTTAAATTGGATTATCTCATTTGTGATGAAACCACTTGTTTTAGCCTTAATTGTACATGTTTTTTTAAAACCATGATTGGTTATAAGTTGCCTAGACTGGTTGATAAAATAGCAAATTGCGTAGGTAAATCAATAAAAACAATTCTAGAGATAAATGCCACTTTTAAAAAAATTAGTGTCAACTGATTTTGTAGAGTTGTGCAAATATGCTTCTTCACAACTATTTGATTTATTCTTATAGAAAATTAATATCTTGTTCAGAAGATGGTAGTGTTCGTATGTGGGAATTACATGAAAAACAACATCTTACAGCTGAACCTGTTCCATCAGGTCTGTATACAAAAAAATAAGATTAATTGTATAAAAATGAGTGTGATCAGCCATAGCTTATCTACTTCAGAGTCCCATTTATAATAGTAAAGATGTTCTTCTGTCCTTTTGTTATTAGTAGTATTTGTGAAAATTCTGAAAGTAAAGCAGATCATTTTTAATTTGAATCTAGGCAATATTTTATTTTCATTTTAGGAAAAAAGTAAAATGCATGTATTGCCTTTAGTAGAAAAGTACACATTCTCTAAATGGAGCAATATTTCTCAGCTTAAGAATTGCATTTAATCCTAGAGCCACTTTATGGGTAAAGTAGAATTATTCCTTCTGAATAAGAAATATATTGCCATATTATAGCCTTGAATAAAAATAAGTTACAGTAGGTTGTGATGGTGTGGCTTTTCTCATAGATTGTCTTGGAATGTCAAGAATACATTTTATCCAATTACATTTAAAGAATAGCTAAATGAATTAGAGGTATGGTTGTTTCAGCCAAAAGGGTGTATACCAATATTGAAGAAAAGTCATGTTTGTGTATTGCTATATGGGAGCCACGAGTGGCTCCTCTATCCTCAGCTGCTGCATTCTGAACTAACTGAAGTCTCCGGTGCACCTCAAGGGAGCCCCATGTAGAGAGCGTTACAGTAGTCCAGGCGAGAAGTGACGAGGGCATGAGTGACCGTGCATAAGGCATCCCGGTCTAGAAAGGCGCAACTGGCGGACCAGGCGAACCTGGTAAAAGCTCTCCTGGAGACGGTCGCCAAATGATCTTCAAAGGACAACCGTCCATCCAGGAGAACCCCAAATTGCGCACCTCTCCATTGGGGCCAATGATTCGCCTCCAACAGTCAGCCGCGGTTGCAGCTGACTGTACCGGGATGCCGCATCCACAGCCACTCAGTCTTGGAGGTTGAGCTTGAGCCTGTTTCTCCCCATCCAGACCCGCACGGCCTCCACACACCGAGACAACACTTCAACAGCTTCATTGGGGTGGTCAGGGGTGGAAATGTACAGCTGGGTGTCATCCGCACAGTTGATAACTCACCCCAAAACCACTGATGACCTCGCCCAGCGGCTTCATATAGATGTTGAACAGGAGGCGAGAGAACCGACCCCTGTGGCACCCCACAAAGGAGGCGCCTCGAGGTCGACCTCTGCCCCCTGCCAACACCGTCTGCGATCGGTCGGAGATAGGATGAGAACCACCGAAACGGTGCCTCCCACACCCAATCCCCCAACCGTCGCAGCAGGATACCATGGTCGATGGTATCAAAAGCCGCTGAGAGATCAAGGAGAACCAGGGCAGAGGAATAACCTCTATCCCGGCCTCCAGAGGTCACCCACCAATGCGACCAAAGCTGTCTCCGTGCTGTACCCGGGTCGGAAACCGGACTGGAACGGGTCTAGATAGACAGATTCATCCAGGTACTGGGGTAACTGGTGTGCCACCACACTCTCAACAACCTTCGCCACAAAGCGAAGGTTGGAGACTGGACGATAGTTACTCAAAACAGCTGGGTCCAGGGAAGGCTTCTTGAGGAGGGGTCTCACCACCGCCTCTTTCAAGGCGGTGGGGACAACACCTCCCTCAGAGAAGCGTTAACAATCCCTGAGCCAGCCTCGTAACCTCCCGGGTGGCCAGCACCAACCAGGAGGGACACGGGTCCAATAAACATGTGGTGGCATTCAGCCGCCCCAGCAACCTGTCCATGTCCTCGGGAGCCACAGGGTCAAACTCCTCCCAGATGGTCTCAACAAGACTAGCCTCCGTCACCTCGCCCGAAACTACCCAGTTTTGGTCCAGACCGTCCCGAAGCTGAGCGATTTTGTCAAACAGATACCTGCTGAAATCCTCAGCACAACCCTGTAAGGCAGGGGTGTCCAAACTTTTTTGAGTGAGGGCCAAATACAGAAAAATAAGCAAAGGCCCGGGCCACGGGGGGGGATGGGCGTGGCTTATTTTGGGGTGTGGCTTGGTGGTCATGTGACTGGTGGGCGTGGCTAACTGCTCATGTGACTGAGTGGATGTGGCTATGGGCATAGAAACTACTCAGAGGGCTAAAAAAAGTAATTTTTGACCAGTCCTCACACTTATGACCATCCTCACATTTATGCCCATTGCAGCATTTTTAACAACCATATCACTCATTTCACAACTGCTTCTCTTCACCACGGTTACAAGATAGGGTGCAAAATGTAAAGATAGTTGTACGTGTGAGGACCAGTCAAAAGTGTGAGAACCTGTCAGAAATCACTTTTTTCAGCCGTCTGGGTAGTCCCTATGCACAGTTTAGGCTTAAGTATACTATATGTGTGTGAGTTATATATATGTGCATGTGTATCTCTATGTTTGTGTACGTGTGTGTTTGTGTTATGTTGATTTTTAATGTAATATTTTTATTTATTTATTTATTTATTTATTTATTTAATTTTTATACCGCCCTTCTCCCGAAGGACTCAGGGCGGTGTACAGGCAAAAATAAAACAGGTGATACAATATACAATTTAAAATGCAAATTAAAAAACTTATTTTAAAACTAGCCTGAAAAGTTAAAATATATAAAAACTAAAACCCCATTTAAAATTAAATTAAAATAAATTTAAAATTTAAAATATTAATAAAACCCCAATTTAAAATCCAACTATTTATGCCAATTTTAAATATAATTATTCAGAAAGGCATGCGGCTGGACAACAAACAGTATATAAGCCTAGTAAATTCATGTGTGGCCCGGGCCACACACAAGAGGTGACATATTGACACATGACTACTGTGTGTATTTCTAACTCGCCTATAATGTGAAGAACATTGCTCTCAGTGGGAGCAGTGATGCTGTCCTTTGGATTGAAGGATGGCTGGGATGTCAGGAGAAAGTTTGGTGGTTGAGACACGAAGGACTTCACAGAGATGGCTATCAGTCATTCTGGATCTCAGTCTGCTTTTGTTCTGATTTAACAGAGAAAATGTTTGTTCACATATGTATGTTGAGCCGAACAGGCTCATCATTCTTTTTGCATGGCGTCTCATCAGAGGAAACTTGGCATGATCCAAAATCTGATAGAAGTCAGGAGGAGAGAAGCTGATGTTGACTCTTCAGAGAATCATCACATTGCATTTCAATCAGTTCTAACTGCAGACTCTCCTCCACTTCTTCTGCATCCACCAGGAAGGGGGTCGAGAACAGCTTGATTTGTTTTTCAATGACAGAAAAATCTTGAAAACGCTGGTTGAATTCTGTCACGAGAGATGTAATTACAGAAACATATTTCTCCTTTTTAGCAGAAAGGTCTGCCTTTGGAAAAGCAGACTTGATTTCAGACAGCGCAGGGAAGTGTACAGCATTAAAGCTTCGTAGTTGTGTCTCAAACAGGCGGAGCTTTACACAGAAGGCTTTCATGTGCGCATACAGGTGTGATACCAGCTGTTCTTTACCTTGTAGGTTCTTGTTCAGTGTATTCAGATGATGAGTAAGATCAACTAAAAATGCCAGGTCTGCCAGCCACAGAGGGTCACTCAGTTCATGAAGAGGTCGGTCCTTCTCTTTCAAAAAATTGTCGATTTCTGATCTCAGCGAATAAAACCGCTGCAGCACAGAGCCACGGCTGAGCCAGCGCACATCAGAGTGGTAGAGTACATCCCCGTATTCAGCATCCATGTCAGATAAGAAAGCTTGAAATTCCCTGTGGTACAGTCCTCTAGCTCGAATTATGTTGACAGTTTTTACAACAGTGTTCATCACATCGCCCAGCTGCACAGTCTTGGCACACAGTGCTTCTTGGTGGATTATACAGTGCATCCTAACAGCCTCACCTCCGCTCTCTTTTACCTTGACGCACACCATGGATGCCATTCCTTTGCGCTCACCCGTCATGGCCGGAGCTCCATCCGTTGTTACTCCACAGAGCTTGTCCCATTTAAGCCCCATCTTTTCAACTGCCTCTGACACAGCGTCAAAAATATTTCCACCTGTCGTTGTGCCTTTTAGGCTCATCATATCAAGCAGCTCCTCCGTACAGCAAAAATTATCATTGACTCCCCGCAAAAAAATTAAAAGCTGTGCGGTGTCTGTGGCGTCTGTGCTCTCATCGCATGCTATCGAGTAAAAATCAAAAGCACAAGCTTTCTCTCTCAGCTGAAGTTTCAGGTTAGCTGACAAGTCCTCGATTCTCCGCACCACTGTATTTCTGGATAAGGTCACGTTGTTGAAATCCTGCACTTTTTCCGGGCACATTACTTCTGTGACTTTGATGAGGCGCTGCTTTATGAAATCACCGTCTGAGAACGGTTTGCCATGCTGGGCAATAAGTTTTGCGACTTCATAGCTTGCTGCTGTGGCGTTTTCCTGTATTTTGTTAGCACGAAATAAAAACTGTTGTTGAGCTTGCAGGCTAGCTGCCATTTGCTTGAATTTCTGTGCTCGTTTGGCACCTGTGTACGATGCGTAGCTCTGATGCTTGGTCTCATAGTGCCGACGGACATTATACTCTTTCATCACGGCAACATCTTCATTGCAAATCAAACAGACACACTTTCCGTTGATTTCTTTAAAGAAATATTCATTTTCCCACCGTGTTTGAAATCTTCTACACTCACTTGCTATCTTGCGTTTCTTCGGTGCTGCCATTTCTGGTGACTCGTGGTAAATATTTAGGACTATATCAGAGGCCTGAAAACCTGGGACATTACAATACAGATGGATACAGTCAGTCTACTAAAAAGCAACAATATGTGGATATCATCTTCATTTAAGGGGGGAAAATGTTTCATATTCATTCATCTTGGCCAGGGTGTCAAACTTGGTCCCTTAAGACTTGTGGACTTCAACTCCCAGAGTCCTCAGCCAGAAAACCTGGGTGGGGAACTCTGGGAATTGAAGTCCACAAGTCTTAAAGAGACCAAGTTTGGACACCCCTGATCTTGGCTTTTGTTTTGTATTTGGTATGAACTTGAAACTCCCTTCGTTATTCCCTGCCCAAGGGGTGGAGGCGCGAGGAGCCTCACCAGGCGGCCCGGGGAAGGCGAGGGTACAACTCCTGGGGTCGGGCACGGCCAGCAGCCTCTTTCCCGCTCGCCGCCACCTCCTCCGCCCCCTCCCTTCGTTATTCCCTGCCCAAGGGGTGGAGGCGCGAGGAGCCTCACCAGGCGGCCCGGGAAGGCGAGTACAACTCCTGGGGTCGGGCACGGCCAGCAGCCTCTTTCCGCTTGCCGCCTCCTCCGCCCCCTCCCTTCGTTATTCCCTGCCCAAGGGGTGGAGGCGAGGAGCTCACCAGGCGGCCCGGGGAAGGCGAGAGTACAACTCCTGGGGTCGGGAACGGCCAGCAGCCTCTTTCCCGCTTGCCGCCGCCTCCTCCGCCCCCTCCCTTCGTTATTCCCTGCCCAAGGGGTGGAGGCGCGAGGAGCTCACCAGGCGGCCCGGGGAAGGCGAGAGTACAACTCCTGGGGTCGGGAACGGCCAGCAGCCTCTTTCCCGCTTGCCGCCGCCTCCTCCCCTCCCTTCGTTATTCCCTGCCCAAGGGGTGGAGGCGCGAGGAGCTCACCAGGCGGCCCGGGGAAGGCGAGAGTACAACTCCTGGGGTCGGGAACGGCCAGCAGCCTCTTTCCCGCTTGCCGCCGCCTCCTCCGCCCCCTCCCTTCGTTATTCCCTGCCCAAGGGGTGGAGGCGCGAGGAGCTCACCAGGCGGCCCGGGGAAGGCGAGAGTACAACTCCTGGGGTCGGGAATGGCCAGCAGCCTCTTTCCCGCTTGCCGCCGCCTCCTCCGCCCCCTCCCTTCGTTATTCCCTGCCCAAGGGGTGGAGGCGCGAGGAGCTCACCAGGCGGCCCGGGGAAGGCGAGAGTACAACTCCTGGGGTCGGGGACGGCCAGCAGCCTCTTTCCGCTTGCCGCCGCCTCCTCCGCCCCCTCCCTTCATTATTCCCCGCCCATGGGGAGGAGCCGCGAGCCTCGCAGCGAACCACTGGGCAAGCACCGGGAGGTGGCCCAAAAGGGCCATATTCATTATACTTTTAGAATTTGCTGAGGGCCAATAAAAACTGACCCGCGGGCCGCAGTTGGCCCGCGGGCCATAGTTTGGACACCCCTGCTGTAAGGGGTCATCGCAACCCTCCTGGTTAAGGAGGGAGCGAGTCACCCTAAACAGGGCGGCTGGGCGGTTCTCTGCTGACGCAATGAGGGTAGAAACATAGGCCCGCTTGGCCTCCCTCAATGCCACTAGATAGGTCTGAGTAAAAGACCTAACTAGTATTCGGTCAGCTTCGGAACGGCCGGACCTCCACGCGCTCTCTAGGCGTCTTCTCCAGCGTTTCACCTCCCTCAGCTCCTCGGAGAACCAAGGAGCTGGTTGAGATCTACGCCGGGTCAGACGCCGCAAAGGCACGACACGGTCCAAGGCACCCACCGCGGCCTGATCCCAGGCCGCAACAAGCTCCTCGGCCGAGCCGTGGGCCAGATCGCCAGGGAGCGGCCCAAGCTCCATCAGGAACCTCTCCGGGTCCATCAGTCGCCTGGGACGGAACCAGCGTATTGGTCCCGTCTCCCTGCGGTGAGGAGCAGCGGTCCGAAAGTCCAGACGAAGGAGGGAGTGGTCTGACCATGACAGAGGTTCAATGGCTAATTCTCGTACTTCCAGACCACTCAACCACTGTCCAGAGACAAAAATCAGATCCAGTGTGCTTCCCCCGACGTGGGTGGGGGCAATTATATTATGAATATAAACTGAAGTCTAATATATTTTAATAAATATAGTAGTCATAAATCAGGATGTGCATAGTTCTTCCCTTCTTACATATTTGACTTAATTAGAAATAATTGGAAACCTCTTACATAAAATAGATACCTTTTGTTAAGATGTCTTACTGATTTATTTTTTCCAGTGTGTTTTTGCTGCTGTTGGCAAAGGCATCTATGTATATAACCTTCAGATGAAACGTGTGATTGCCTTCCAGAAAACTGCTCATGATTCCACTGTCCTGCATATTACCAACATTCCCAACAGGTACAATTTACTTTGCATATTTCATGCATTCTTTATTTTCAGAAAGATGATCAGGGACATACTTAATATTTATGCATTTTCTCCCTTAAACTTTCCTTACATTGAATTCTATCATAGTCTGTGTGCAGGCAACCTAATCTTTAGCCCAAAAAACTTCTTTTTAAATTTAAAATATTTTTTAAAAAAAGTATTAACAAAGAAACAAAAATCTCAGCTCTGTGAGAATCCTAGATGTTATTCTTTGAGATAGCATAGCTCCACGGAGGACAAGCAAAACCTATCATAGAATCTTCTATAGGTATGTTTTTCCCTCTTCCATTCTGGTTTAAATTGGATTATCTCATTTGTGATGAAACCACTTGTTTTAGCCTTAATTGTACATGTTTTTTTAAAACCATGATTGGTTATAAGTTGCCTAGACTGGTTGATAAAATAGCAAATTGCGTAGGTAAATCAATAAAAACAATTCTAGAGATAAATGCCACTTTTAAAAAAATTAGTGTCAACTGATTTTGTAGAGTTGTGCAAATATGCTTCTTCACAACTATTTGATTTATTCTTATAGAAAATTAATATCTTGTTCAGAAGATGGTAGTGTTCGTATGTGGGAATTACATGAAAAACAACATCTTACAGCTGAACCTGTTCCATCAGGTCTGTATACAAAAAAATAAGATTAATTGTATAAAAATGAGTGTGATCAGCCATAGCTTATCTACTTCAGAGTCCCATTTATAATAGTAAAGATGTTCTTCTGTCCTTTTGTTATTAGTAGTATTTGTGAAAATTCTGAAAGTAAAGCAGATCATTTTTAATTTGAATCTAGGCAATATTTTATTTTCATTTTAGGAAAAAAGTAAAATGCATGTATTGCCTTTAGTAGAAAAGCACACATTCTCTAAATGGAGCAATATTTCTCATCTTAAGAATTGCATTTAATCCTAGAGCCACTTTATGGGTAAAGTAGAATTATTCCTTCTGAATAAGAAATATATTGCCATATTATAGCCTTGAATAAAAATAAGTTACAGTAGGTTGTGATGGTGTGGCTTTTCTCATAGATTGTCTTGGAATGTCAAGAATACATTTTATATAATTTTATGTAATTGGTTACATTTAAAGAATAGCTAAATGAATTAGAGGTATGGTTGTTTCAGCCAAAAGGGTGTATACCAATATTGAAGAAAAGTCACGTTTGTGTATTGCTATATGGAGAATAAGTGGTCCTTTTTATAATCATGATAGCACTGTTCCAATATCTAAGGGGCTGGCATAAAGAAGAAAAGACCAACCTATTCTAAAGCACCTGAAGGTAGGGCAAGAAGAAATGGATGGAAACTAATCAAGGAGATAACTAACCTAGAACCAAGTAGACAATTAGAACAATTACCGGTAATCAGTGGAATGACTTGCCTCCAGAAGTTGTAAATGCTCCAACACTAGAAATTTTTAAAAAGGATATTGGACAACCATTTAGATCTTCTATGTGTGCTGGGGTTGGACTGGAAGACCTCCAAGGTCCCTTCCAATTCTGTTATTCTGTTTTTCTGTTAAAAGTAGTCAAAATCAATCTATTTAAAAGTGCCAATGCAAGTTATTACTGGAACTGTCAAGCAAGTTCTTTAGTTCCAAAAATGTCCCACATTAGTGAGGCACTGGTATTCAGATATACCATAAATCTGCCTTCCAGCTACACATTTAACTATGCCTTTCAGATAGCCCCTTATTTAGAAATAATAATAACAACAACAATAATAGCAAATATCAGGTTGTTTTAACAAGCTAGGTTAAATGCTTTTTCCTCACTGACTGAAACATAGATTTGAGTGGAATACCTTTTGCAAGAGGACTCTGCCATTGCAACAGCAAAGTGGTGGAGTTAGTGAAAATTAATCTGGCCTTTACAAAAAAAACCAAGTCAAGGTTTATGTAATAAGTCAAGGTTTATATAAAAACTAAGGTTGATATAACTATAATTATAAAGGTATAATTATATAGGTTGAGGTAACTATAATTACCTCAGCGTCTTGCCCTGAAGTTATGACATGACTCTTCAGAAGGCTCTGGCACTGGCTATTGAACTAAGGACACAGATAGTAAATTAAAGTACAATGGCCAGATTGTCTTAGCTACATTTTTATCTATTTATTGTGGCTGCATATTTTATGGCTCAAAAATGTATATTGTTTAATGTAAATAGTTGGTAATATTTATAACTGATTTCAATCAACATTGGGTCTATTGTTCACAATAAATGGTAACATTTAATTATTTAGCTTATTCCAAACTATGTGATCTGAATTAGACATTTTTGTTCTTACATATAACATGATTATGATTACATAATATTTTGAAGTGAAATTTAGTCTTCAGTGGCTGACAACTCCCCCTCTATATCTAGGCAATAGCAAGAATGGATGCAAATAAAAGAAGTGCTAATTCAACAAAGTTTTTGATTATCAGATTTTGGGCGTGAACAAACAGAACAATGTTTTGGTGGCTAGATAAACAACTCCTTTTTTTAAAAAAAACCCTTTTCTTTATATTCCAGGTTTTTTCAATATCTGGGGATTTGGTAGGACAAACAAACAAGTAAATCACATAGCTAAAAAAGCGCCAGAGTGTGCTACTATTTTTTCCCTTGACCTTACTGGGGATCTGATTGGACACTCTGCAGCTGTGCAGGTTTGTTGGATCTAGAACAGCAGATAATAGAAGTTGCTTTTGTATAGTGGCTACTTTTTAAGATAACTGTTACCTTGCCTTTGGCTGTTTCATCCTTGGGAATTTTTTTTGGTCCTAAGAACATTTTATCTTATTACTTGCATTGGTGTAGGAAAATGTTTGATAACTATGTATGAAATTACATGATCATTTTAAAATGCAGTATTGCAGGTCGATTCTGCTCCACAGCCTGGAGTTTTACCCCATTTTACGACCTTTCTTGCCACAGTTGTTCAGGGAATCACTGCAGTTGATAAGTTAGTAACCCAGTTTTTAAGTGAATCTGGCTTCCCCTTTGACTTTGCTTGTCAGAAGGTCGTAAAAGGTGAGCCCAGGATGCTGCAACGGTCCTAAATATGAACCTGCTGTCAAGTTTCCAAATTTTGATCACATGATCATGGAATGCTGCAAAGGTCATAACTGTAAAAAATGGACATAAATCACTTCAGTGCTATTGTAACTTTGAATAGTCACTAAACGAGGACTACCTGTATATTATTTTAACAAAACTCACCTATTTATGCCCACAGTATCACTTTGTGGATTGATACCACTCTGTCTTCAGCTATTTGTCTATATTTAGTTACACTGAAATTTGCTATATGTTTATTCATTTGATATTCTGCTTGCCCAGAATTCTCAGATACTAAATTATTACCATTCTTTGCATTTTATTTAACACTTTATTGTTAAATGATGCTTTTATCATGCAGATTTAGTATATTTGAACTAAAAAATACATATAGATTTAATAAAAATGGAAACAATAATTTCACACAATGCTATTTACATAACATTATATCAAAGATGGAATAAGTATATACCATTGTCTTTTTCACATAAAGATGTGGGCATACTGATGTAATTTGATTGCATTTTGGTAATTTGCTAGCTACTTCATATGACATTTTGGACTTATTTTTTTATGAAATAAATGAAGGCCTATTAGGATAGGGTAATGTTTGTACTGTCTTGTACAATGAGGCTACAAACCTCATGCAGTGTAATCAAGTCTTTTAATAATATATCTCAAATCACTTTTTAGATCTTGACCTTTATGTTCACTTTTGGAATTATCATTTTATTATTTATAGCTGTTCTGAATTGTTTTTTTTTACCATTGTTAATTTGCCTGGATGTTCTGAAGATAAATCTTGAATATGTTCATTACTATTCATTACTTTACTACTATTGTAATGAACATGTACAATTTTGTAAAAATACTTGTTTGACTAATTTTATTTATTAGGAATGTTTCTGACATCTGATAGTTGAGTACGTTATTTTGATGGTTTTTAATTGCAGATGTTCCTTTATTTTGGTGAGCACGGCCTAGCAACATGCTCTGCTGATCATCTTATTATTCTATGGAAAGATGGAGAACGAGAGTCAAGACTGCGCAGCTTAATATTATTTCATAAGTTGGAACAAATTGAAGATTTGCACTTAAGGTCTGAGATGAAGTAATGTATAAAATACAAATAGGATGTTTATATTATTTTGTTTGTTCTAAAAAATATATTTAAGAGGTGTTTTTTCTTACTGAATTTGCCATATATTTAGATGAATGAGGACCCAGCACTGTTAGTTTCTACACAGAAACTGAATTTTGGTACACAGACCGTTCTGTTTTGCCCACAATGCCTTAATCAGGGACATTGCCAAATTTTGGATTTTTCACCAGATAAATACACCAAGATTCTGACAGTGTACAAAATAAACGTTTTAGGCAAAGAATTTCACTGAATGATTTACCACCTCAACTGTTTTGACAAAACAGTGTAGTCTGTATTTGTTCTTCAAAGTCTACATTACATAGGACAATTTGTGAGCAAAGAAAATTAGTGTGCAAATCAGTAGAAGTATGCTGAAACATACAGGTTCAAAGCCAGCTCTGTTGAGGAATTCTGCATGTCAAAATTCTTTGCTAACAAAGACCTGCAAGTAAACACACAAGTGGAGGATTCTTGAAAGTCGAGGCTTTTGTTATATGAGGCATATTTTACAGTATTGTTGTCTTCATTGCTTATTATTTTATGATTGAAAAACTGAATAGTGTACATGAGGAAAAATAAAATTTGGGCATGTATATAAAGATTTGAATTCAATTTTTATTTCACAAGCGAGAGCAGCTCTTGAGCAGGGCTAATACAAAACACTCCCAGTGAAAGCAAAATATGATCTTCTATTCCTCTTCCACACACGCACGCGCGCACACACACACACACACACACACACACACACACGGAGAAAAGGGGCCTTTATTACTTCCAACACATTTCACTGTTTTGGACAATATCCCCTGCCAATTTTTTGCTGAAGCAATTGGAAAAGGGAAGGGTTCTCCTCCTGGTCAAATCCATTCCAAATAAAATGGCAAGTAAGGCAATATGAATAAAAGTTAATTAAAATTTAGTTAGATATAGGCTTTGATAGAAATACATAATAGCAATGATGAATTCTGCAGGAAATGCAAAATTTTTAAACACAATGTAGCACTTTAATACATAGCAACCAAAGTTAGATCCTATTACATTTTTAACAAAAATATAGTTTTTGTACATTTCTCAGCATGGGAATTATGAGAGTATAATGCAATTTTACATAACTTGATACAAAACATTGAAAAATGTTGGCACATTCTTTAAGCTACAATCATTGTCATTTTTCAGTTCACCTGTTTTATTTTCTCTGACTATACAGAAGAGAATTAGAGTCCTTTTTGATGGGCAGTATACTACTCTACATTAAATGTCAATTTTTCAAGAGCTTATAAAGCACAATATTATTAATTAAGCAGAATAATATCTGAGTAATGACCAAGTAAGTGAAGATTGTCTAAGCTCATGAGCTTATTTAAAGAATGCTTCTATTTTAATGAAAACTAGAAGTCAGGGTAATTTAAAAAATACTTCAATTTGTTAGGAATAGCTCCTGTATGATCTCAATTTAAATCAATGGCAGTTGTGTAAAAGCACAGATTTCATTCATTGTCCAGTGCAAGCCCCATCACAGTTCCACTATGTTTAAAGTAAATGTAAAAATATTTGTGCTTTGGCATCTAATGTAAAAACTTCATACTTGAATGAGAAAGTTATATTCAGTACATGAACCACATCATTAGGGCTATATTATTTTAGTTTAGTTTTTCAGCACGTTTTTGTGCTGACTTATCTCGAGTTTTTTTCTTCTTTTTCACATTATACGGATGGTGCAAACTTGGCGGGCTTTTGCATTAGCGGAAGCCCTGCCGGTGCAGTGAGAGGCGGGCCGCCAGCCTTCTCGGCTGAGGAGGAGGCTTTCCTGACCGTAGCTGCCCCATTTCCCTCCCTCGGCTTATACTCGAGTCCCCAGTTTACCCCAGTTTTTTGGGGTAAAATTGGGGACCTCGGCTTATACTCGGATCGGCTTATATTCGAGTATATACGGTACATAGTTTTAATATTAGAGGTTTTAGCATTCATCATATATGGTAAGTGGCTTATATTCTTAACACTAAGACCTTTAGAGTAATTGCTATGGCTGCAATCCAGGACATCAAGGCACTGGGGTTTCCTATCCCTCATAGAGGGATGAGCATCCATTTCCCTTCTCTAAGAAAGAGGGTTGGAGGTCTTTGTATGGGTGTCAATTCTGGAGATTTTCTATTAATATGGCTCATATATTATATAATATATAAGCAGGATTTGTTTTATTTATGGTTCATGTATATAAAGCATCTGTCACTTTCTGCTCATAGGATCTGTCCCAGCAATTCCTCTTCTAAGCATATAGATGAAATCTGGAACTGTACAGCATCATAGAGCATGACATACTGTGGCAAATGCAAAGAAATGTTTTAAGATGGAGTGCTAGTTGTTCATTTTACTACTTGTCTAGACTTTCATATATGGCTGATGTTACCTATTAAAAGGCAGAGAAAACGATGGGCTTGTTTAATTTGTGAATTTATATCAATTACAACTTTCTAAAAGATTAGTTAACAAGCAAAACACATACAAGGATTTCTTGTGTGTAAAAATCACAGTGTACAGCAAGTCCTCAATGTAACAAAGAGCCAGTGAGGGAGCTATCTCTGTGCATACAAACTTACCCCTGATAATGAAATCTGCTGGGAAACGTGCATAGGGAGGAGGGCTCCACGCATAGACAGGCTTGAATCACAATAATCATGAATGTATAAATGAGAACGAAGTCTGACAGATCAGCAATTACATCAAGAATTGCCTTATACATTGCAAGCCGCCCTGAGTCTTCGGAGAAGGGCGGGGTATAAATGTAAACAAAAAAAAAGAAACGATTTCTCATTCAGTGGGGTCGACACATATGCTTTTTTGCTCTACTAATTGAAAGCAAGCAAGCAAGTGGGTCCTTATAAGATTGACTAGCTATCTGAAGGTAGACCTCTGTCTCCCATGGCTGTGGCAGGAGGAAACCCAGAGATCTGCAGTAGATCCTGGAAGTAGATACAGTGGGAAATGAGATATCACCATGTTTGAGATATTAGGGTCTCTATGGATGAATTCAAATCGGTTGCTCTCAGGGTCAAAAAAGTGACCAGTGTATAATATAATACTTGCTATGAACAAGGCTTTTGTAAAATAAACTTTAAATTATTGTTCATAATTTTTTTCAAAGAAGCTACTTTTTCTTGCTTTATATTTTATGTATATAATTGATTTTGGCTAATAAATTAAATTTCATTTGACAAACTACAACCATTTTATAAAACTACCCTTAAAAGGATCTGTTATTCCACAAAAAAACAGGATAGCGTTTATAAACCATTTCTTGTCTTTAAAGTGTGTCCTTTATTTCAAAAAAAGCCCACAGTTTTATAGAATTTTGAACTATTTAAAATTGAGAAACAATATTTTTCTCTGCATTTCCCAGTTGGTTACTTCATTGTGAAGGAAATTCAACCCTTCTTGGGTCCATACCAGTATATGGTTCACAGTGTACATGGTAGGCTATGATTTTTCTTCTCTTCTCTTCAGCTTCCAGGATTATTCTCTGAAGGGAGACGAAGGCTCCTACACTTTGATTCATCTAATTTTTTCCAGTATTTGTAGTTATTTGCTAGGTGTTGCATCAGACCAGGTAGATATGCAAATGCTGAGAGATACAGAAGGGTGGGGTGGGGGAAGCAATGCCATACTTGTTTTAAAAGCATGAACAATTTCTGCATTCTTTCAGCCTTTGTATATTTAGGATCAATTGTTAGCATTCTACAAAGAATCATTTTATATGCCTAGCAGTAGCACAACCAGGTAACTTAGCCCCTCTCTTCAAAGTTTTTCCTCCCCCAAGTACAGCTTACAACAGAATGTGGGATATCATTTCCAGTTTAGAACTTAATACCTTTTTTGCACATGTTCATTAACAAATTTATTCCATCATGCATCTGACTTAAATTCATTTTTAAAAATACATGAAAATGTATATTTAAACTTTGTGAAATTTTGAGAATTCTGATTCATATAATTACATTCCAATTCATTTATGGGAGATGCAAATCCACTGAGTTAATTTCAGACTCGTCCAACAATGAACTCTTGCTGTAAATCACAGCTTTTAACATATAGAGCCGACGTGGCACAGTGGCTAGAATGCAGTACCACGGCTATCCAGCTGACTGCTAGCTGTAGTTTGGCAGTTCAAATCTCACTGGCTCAAGATTGACTCAGCCTTCCATCCTTCCCAGGTGGATAAAATGAGGACCCAGATTGTTGGGGGCAATAGGCTGACTCTGTAAACCACTTAGAGAGGGTTGTAAAAGCACTATGAAGCACTATATAAGTCTAATTGCTACTGCTATTGTTCTTGCCAATTATCAGAGTTCCGTGGCCCCTGAGCATGACCAATCCTTATTGAACTGGTTTTCATCTCGCACTTATATTATATGGGAAACCATGCAGTTTTTCCTACTGATATTTTATAGTTTCATTTTCCCTTTACACTAACTCAGTGCTTCTGCCAGATTTAAAAAACAAACAGCTGTAGAATTAAGAGTTGTAGAATTGTTAAATCCCATGCAGCTGTCACTTAAATATAATCTCTCTCCAGGCTAGCCTTTTAAAAAGTCTTAAAATAACTTTAAGCAGCATGAAACTCTTAAGCTTTTTTTCAGAAGCTTTTTTTAAGGGGCGTGCATAAGAGTACCAGCATGCCTACCATCCCTGTCTTCATGTTTCCTCTATTCGCATCTATTTTATGTATTCAATTCATGCTTATACTTATATATAGTACCTAATACATTCTTGACAAATAAAATAAAAAATTATCAATGGGAAGAGTTCCCCTTCCCCACCCCCATATTCTCTTGCCAGAACAACTGTGTCTGGCTAGGGAACAACCTTCAGGCTCTAAATAACGGAAAGGACAAGGATATCCTTTAATGGATAAGATCTGTTGGATCACTTGGCAAAACAATAAAAAATGCATTGCTCAAAAGGGAAGAGGAAAAATGAAAATTCTTACCATCCCAAGCATCAAACATGTCCATTATAAAGTAGTCAATGAAGGATATCTGAGACTTAGGGATGCTGCAGGTATTTCGATCAAATACGGGCATCACAACTGGTAGGCCCTGCTTCTTCTCTTCATCAGTCTGTGGGGGGAATTTTTCAACTTTACAACCAGGATGAAAATTACAAAAGTAGATCAGTAGTCTGTTTTATAATTAATTATTGGGCTCAAATTGATCTAGCAATGACAACTTATATAAATCAATGAACAAAACTATGTTTGTTGGCAACTGAAAATGTAATCCTAAATGAAACTAGATCTATTGTCCTACTTTTTATAAGGGGAAACGTTAAATCATTATCTGCTTTAATCAAACTACGCTAACTGTCTATCTCTTACAAGACGATTGAGAAGCAGATTGTCCATTTTAACATGTTAATCACCCAAAGTCAAATATGTAAGCAGGGCACCATACAAATGGAATTAAATTAAAAATTATTGAGGAATGGGAAATAGTTGTTTAGTAAAGCAAATAAAATTATTACATTAAGATTTTCATACAGAAGCATTAGATTTCAGAATGATAACCTAAAGCATTTCTTTGATTTTCTAACAACAGTAAATTCATACCTGGGCAAAATATTCTTCAGAAATTCTCCCAGCCCATTCAATACACAATTCTAGGGGACGACATGGATTTGCAACATCTGCACATTTTATCATCATGCGTTTGATCAATGTTTGGTTATCTGGAAAGTTCTTGAGACTGTTTGTATATTCACAATCACCACTATCATTCTGGAAAATGATTATTCATAGTGTCAGTTGGCATTACCTCTCAAGTCACTATATGATGTTAACATAATACTCTGTAAGTATGCACTATAAGGAAAACTACATAGTTGCTTGGTGGGTTGGCTGGAATTTAGTAGATTTGAGCAAGGCGAAGAAGTTGCTTTCTTACTTAGATTTATCAGAAGGTACAATAATTTTTTAACTGAAATCATGTACTGCATTTATGATTTTACATTGCTTTTTGGGGCAGAGTGGTATGTTATTATACAATCCTCAGGAAACTTGACTCAATATTGGGTAGTCTCAGAATTCAGTCTAATGAATTCAAGGTTGTTACAGAAATATTGTAAACCTCAATTTATAGTAATGTGATGACAATGAATCAACCAAAATAGAGATGAGGGATTCCTGTTTAGATGTGTCTGTCTTTGGCCACGGATTTCTTGTATATCTTTATCTCACTATACAATAAACACATTTATGTCAAGTGTCACAACATCTTGAAGCATTTTTAATAATAGAATATTAGCTGCATACACTACACTTATTTCATTGAACCAATTTATTTTTATATATGCACTGGCTCATAACTTAACTATAGAAAAATTAAAAAATCCTATTTGAAATTATGCTGTGTAAAACTCCAAAATATAACACAATTTGATTTGTTTTATAGGAGCACAGCATCCCTTAAGAGCTTCATTTTGAGGCACGGCACGGCAGAGGAACTGGCCGCAGCCTGGGAACGGGCTGCGGCTGGGGCTTTAGACCGTGTCGTGCCTCTGCGGCCTCTGACCCGGCGCAGATCCCAACCGGCTCCTTGGTTCTCCGAGGAGCTGAGGGGGATGAAACGCCGGAGAAGACGCCTAGAGAGTTCTTGGAGGTCCAGCCGTTCAGAGGCTGATCGGACACTAGTTAGATCCTATACTAGACCTCCCTAGTGGCACTGAGGGAAGCGAGGCGTTCCTCCCCCCCCTCCCCCTTTGCGTCGGCAGATAACCGCCCAGCTGCCCTGTTTCGGGTGCCCCGCTCCCCCCTTCACCAGGGGGAGCGGGATGACCCGTTGCAGGGACGTGCTGAGGAGTTTAACGGTTATCTATACGATAAAATCGTTCAGCTTCGGGACGGTCTGGACCAAAATTGTGGCGATTCGGACGGGCGCCTGAGGGCGGTCTTGGTGATATTGTTTGGGATGAGTTTGACCCTGTGGCTCCGAGGACATGGACAGGTTGCTGGGTAGATTGAATGCCACCACGTGTTTACTGGACCCGTGCCCTCCTGGCTGGTGCTGGCCACCAGGAGGTGACACGAGGCTGGCTCCAGGGATTACGAGCGCTTCTTTGGTGGAGGGAGTCTTTCCGGCCGCCTTGAAAGAGGCGGTGGTGAGGCCCTCCTCAAGAAGCCTTCCTGACCCGCTGTTTTAGGTAATTATCGTCGTCTCCAACCCGCTGCGAAGGTTGTAGAGAGTATGGTGGCATATCAGTTTCCCCTGCACCTGGAGGAAACTGTCTATCTAGACCTGCTCCAGTCCGCCCGCCCGGTTACAGCACTGAGACGGCTTTGGTCGCGTTGGTGGATGATCTCTGGAGGGCCAGGGATAGGGGTTGTTCCTCTGCCCTGGTCCTATTAGACCTCTCAGCGGCTTTCGATACCATCGACCATGGTATCCTGCTGCGCCGGCTGGAGGGATTGGGAGTGAGAGGCACCGCTTATCGGTGGTTCTCCTCCTATCTCTCCGACCGGACGCAGACGGTGTTGGCGGGGGCAGAGGTCGCACCGGTTGTTAAATTATTTGAATCCCATCACTGTATGTAGCCCTTAACAATCTGGGTCCTTATTTTACCAGCCTCGGAAAGATGGAAGGCTGAGTTATCCTTGAGCCCTATCAGGATCAAACTCCAGGCTGTAGGCAGAATTTGCCTGCAATACTGCACTTTAACCACAGCTCCACTAGGGCTCTTGTATTTAGCACCTAATGCATAAGAACTAAGTATGCTGGCTTGGGAATTCTGGACTTGAAGTCCGCAGATCTTAAACTTGCCAAAGTTGAGAATTACTGGTGTAGATAAAGGTGACTCCAATAAGAAAAATATTGTAAAAACTATTTTTCCTCTTGCCCTTTGTATATTTTTAGAAATCTTTCCACATGGATATTTATATTAATACAGTTATGAAAGTAACTCTCCCAAATCCATAGGAATATAAAATTATCATTTTGCCTGTAAACCTGAAGTCTTTTTATGCCTTCATTACTACATATGAACAGGTACATATTTAAAAGAATGTTGTGTTGAATTACTCTAAATAAAATCTTAGATCTATACACATTGCTAAATTCCCACAAATACCAATCTTCAATTAAGGGTGCTTACATTTACATATTCAGTGATGGCACCATTCATATAAAAGAAAGGATCAGCAGAATCAGAGAACACTATGGTTTGCAAAAGAACTAAAAAAAGTTAGGCTGAGCATTTTCAGCATTCAATGAACGCTACCTGAATGCAGAGAACTTTAAAAGCCAAAGGCTCCGGTTTTGCTTTTCTTTTTCAATGAGGATTGTCCGGGATGAAATGGGGGTAAAGTAATTGTAGACCAACTTCGAATCATTGCACAATGCAACATTTTATTGCAGCAGCTTATTTCCTGGACCAAAATGTAAACTCCTTATTTAGCAACACCTCACTGAAAACTCTTTAAGAACCACAGCCAGTCAGAAAGAGATAAAAACTGCTTGCAGGAACCAATCTTCCAATCTACCCTGAGTTAAACTGATTAAGGCTATTTTGTATGATCTCATGTATCGTTCACAAAGCCTTGAAACATTATTATTAATAATTCCCATGTTATTCAGTCTTTCCATTTTAATAAAGCCTTCAAATTGTGAAGAAGCATGCATTACATTAATAATTCAAAATACAAACATTAAAATAACATAAAAATAAAGAAGAATATACTCAGGCAAAATTATGGGCACTTATGGTTGAAAATGAAATGCAAATCACCCTTGTTCCCATTAGAATACTGCTGTCATATGAATGAAAGATTACCAAAGCTGAGAAAAGACATCTGACTAAAATGCTTTGGTTTATTCACAAGGTCTGCTGCTTACGTTGGAGTTGCTTTCATCTGAGGACATGGGCTTGATGATGCTGTTCACAAACTTGTTCACATGCTCAAAGTGCTTTGTCATTTCTGTTGCCAAGACCATGTCAATAATTGCTTGACGAAGGGTTCGATAATGATTTCTGAAAATAGAAATAGCAATCTGAGTAGGTATTGGTAGAACTGATTCCTGATTTCCCATGTATCAGGATAACATTGGTGAATCCATTTTTGACTGTACAGTTATCGCCTTGCAGTACAGCAATTATGTGTTACTAAAACACACAATTCGACTGCACTACAAGTGGGCTTTAGTTTTTGAGGCCCATGAAAGCAGGTATGGTCAAAGCCAGAAGGCATTTGAGGTGGTCACAAACTCAACAGTAGGCTTCCTTTGGGGTAGGGCAGGGGTCAGCAACCTTAAACACTCAAAGAGCCATTTGGACCCATTTCCCACAGAAAAGAAAACACCGGGAGACACAAAACCTGGGTGAGCGTGGCCAATTTGACATGTCGGACACAATTTCACAGCTAACAACAACAACAACAACAACAGTATATCTGCACAACGAAAAGAGTTCTGATAGAGATATAAATGTGAATTTCATTTGCAATCACATTTTTCAGATTTGGATATTCTGGTGAACTGATATTCATGAATGTCAACAGTTTGCTATATTACATATACTGACTATTGAAAGAGACTAAATTTACAGTCTCTACATGGGGCTCCCTTGAGGGGCATCCGAGGCTTCAGTTAGTCCAGAATGCAGCTGCGCTGGTGATAGAGGGAGCCCTCGTGGCTCCCACGTGACACCTATCCTGCGCAGGCTGCACTGGCTACCTGTGGCCTTCCGGTGCGCTTCAAGGTGTTGGTGAACGCCTTCAAAGCGCCCATGGCATAGGGCCGGGCTATCTACGGGACCGCCTGCTGCTACCGAATACCTCTCACCGACCCGTGCGCCTCACAGAGAGGGACTCAGGGTGCCGTCGGCGCGACAGTGTCGTCTGGCGACGCCCAGGGGAAGGGCCTTCTCTGTGGGGGCTCCCGCCCTCTGGAACGAACTCCCCCCAGGACTCCGTCAACTTCCGGACCTCCGAACCTTTCGTCGCGAGCTTAAAACTCACCTATTCATCTGCGCTGGACTGGGTTAGTTTTTAAACTTATGGGTTTTTAATGGGTTTTATTCTAAATTTTAATCATGGCCAATTTAATAAGTTTTTTAATTATATTTTAATCGTATTTATATTGTATTATTTTGTATTTTTTATCAGGCTGTGAACCGCCCTGAGTCCTTCGGGAGAAGGGCGGTATAAAAATTTAAATAAATAAATAAATAAATAAATAAATAAAGTAGTCTCCATACTAGTAATTGTGAAGTGAAGAATACAAGTTCCTTCTCTTCATTTTACTTAAGTCTATTTCCTATGTGCCAACCCCGCTCCCCTCCAAAAAACCAGTTTTGGAACTGGTGATCAAGGCTTCAATTATACAAAGTGCAAAGTATTATAAAAACAATGTAATATATTTTATAATATTATCAAAACAAAAGTATAAAAAGCCATAGATTTTCATTCTACTGTATAGAAATAGCAATAGCATGTAGACTTACACACTGCACTGTAGCGCTGTAAAGCACTCTCTGGGCAGTTTACAATGTAAGCATTATTTGTATGTACATGTATGTATGAATCCCCCAGTGGTGGGATTCAGCCAGTTCGCACCACTTCGGGAGAATCGGTTGTTAACTTTCTGAGCAGTTTGCTGAACTGCTTGTTGGAAGAAATCATTAGGGCAGAGAACCGGTTGTTAAATTATTTGAATCCCATCACTGTATGTAGCCCTTAACAATCTGGGTCCTTATTTTACCAGCCTCGGAAAGATGGAAGGCTGAGTTATCCTTGAGCCCTATCAGGATCAAACTCCAGGCTGTAGGCAGAATTTGCCTGCAATACTGCACTTTAACCACAGCTCCACTAGGGCTCTTGTATTTAGCACCTAATGCATAAGAACTAAGTATGCTGGCTTGGGAATTCTGGACTTGAAGTCCGCAGATCTTAAACTTGCCAAAGTTGAGAATTACTGGTGTAGATAAAGGTGACTCCAATAAGAAAAATATTGTAAAAACTATTTTTCCTCTTGCCCTTTGTATATTTTTAGAAATCTTTCCACATGGATATTTATATTAATACAGTTATGAAAGTAACTCTCCCAAATTATCATTTTGCCTGTAAACCTGAAGTCTTTTTATGCCTTCATTACTACATATGAACAGGTACATATTTAAAAGAATGTTGTGTTGAATTACTCTAAATAAAATCTTAGATCTATACACATTGCTAAATTCCCACAAATACCAATCTTCAATTAAGGGTGCTTACATTTACATATTCAGTGATGGCACCATTCATATAAAAGAAAGGATCAGCAGAATCAGAGAACACTATGGTTTGCAAAAGAACTAAAAAAAGTTAGGCTGAGCATTTTCAGCATTCAATGAACGCTACCTGAATGCAGAGAACTTTAAAAGCCAAAGGCTCCGGTTTTGCTTTTCTTTTTCAATGAGGATTGTCCGGGATGAAATGGGGGTAAAGTAATTGTAGACCAACTTCGAATCATTGCACAATGCAACATTTTATTGCAGCAGCTTATTTCCTGGACCAAAATGTAAACTCCTTATTTAGCAACACCTCACTGAAAACTCTTTAAGAACCACAGCCAGTCAGAAAGAGATAAAAACTGCTTGCAGGAACCAATCTTCCAATCTACCCTGAGTTAAACTGATTAAGGCTATTTTGTATGATCTCATGTATCGTTCACAAAGCCTTGAAACATTATTATTAATAATTCCCATGTTATTCAGTCTTTCCATTTTAATAAAGCCTTCAAATTGTGAAGAAGCATGCATTACATTAATAATTCAAAATACAAACATTAAAATAACATAAAAATAAAGAAGAATATACTCAGGCAAAATTATGGGCACTTATGGTTGAAAATGAAATGCAAATCACCCTTGTTCCCATTAGAATACTGCTGTCATATGAATGAAAGATTACCAAAGCTGAGAAAAGACATCTGACTAAAATGCTTTGGTTTATTCACAAGGTCTGCTGCTTACGTTGGAGTTGCTTTCATCTGAGGACATGGGCTTGATGATGCTGTTCACAAACTTGTTCACATGCTCAAAGTGCTTTGTCATTTCTGTTGCCAAGACCATGTCAATAATTGCTTGACGAAGGGTTCGATAATGATTTCTGAAAATAGAAATAGCAATCTGAGTAGGTATTGGTAGAACTGATTCCTGATTTCCCATGTATCAGGATAACATTGGTGAATCCATTTTTGACTGTACAGTTATCGCCTTGCAGTACAGCAATTATGTGTTACTAAAACACACAATTCGACTGCACTACAAGTGGGCTTTAGTTTTTGAGGCCCATGAAAGCAGGTATGGTCAAAGCCAGAAGGCATTTGAGGTGGTCACAAACTCAACAGTAGGCTTCCTTTGGGGTAGGGCAGGGGTCAGCAACCTTAAACACTCAAAGAGCCATTTGGACCCATTTCCCACAGAAAAGAAAACACCGGGAGCCACAAAACCTGGGTGAGCGTGGCCAATTTGACATGTCGGACACAATTTCACAGCTAACAACAACAACAACAACAACAGTATATCTGCACAACGAAAAGAGTTCTGATAGAGATATAAATGTGAATTTCATTTGCAATCACATTTTTCAGATTTGGATATTCTGGTGAACTGATATTCATGAATGTCAACAGTTTGCTATATTACATATACTGACTATTGAAAGAGACTAAATTTACAGTCTGTACAGGGACCCAAACCCTATTCCCAGGCTCAAATCCAAAAAAAGTTTGAAGAACCTAACCTGTTGAGATTTTTAAAAATGTTGCACTTGTTGTCTTTTGTTGTCAGCTGGAAGGCCAGAGCTGTGTGATGGCTTTCTAAAACAGCAGTGTCATTGTAGAGAACAGCTAGCTCACTGCCTGCATTGCACAAAAAAGAGTTGGTCCGTCCTGGATGATCCACATCATGAATTGTTGCCGCTATTAATGCAGCCACTTGGTCTAAATGATCAAGGCTTCCCTAGAAGGAAAAATTAAGTATCAGTTAAAATGTGTCAATCATCAGGGATTCCTGTATACATGATTCATGATTCCTGTATACGTGATTCCTGTATACATGGCTTTTCAGTAACATTTCCCTGTGATTCTTCATTAGTTTACGTATTCTTGTAAATGCAATAGTTAGTAAAATGCAGACTCAATTATATGAAATGCAGAGTCACATTGCAGACATATCTGGGGGATGGCTACAAAAAAAAATCAAGACATAATGGTGGACATTTATTTATTTATTTATTTATTTATTTGATTTCTATACCGCCCTTCTCCCGAAGGACTCAGGGCGGTGTACAGGCAAGAATAAAACAGACGGTACAATATACAAATTTAAAATGCAGTTAAAAAACTTATTTTAAAATTGGCCTGAGAAGTAAAATATATAATAAGCTAAAAAACCCCATTTAAAATTAATTTCTAAGAATTTAAAAATTTGTTAAAATCAATTTAAGCCAGCCCCGCGCAAATAAAAAGATGTGTCTTCAGTTCGCGACGGAATGTCCGAAGGTCAGGTATTTGGCGTAAACCCGGGGGAAGTTCGTTCCAGAGGGTGGGAGCCCCACAGAGAAGGACCTTCCTGGGGCCGCCAGCCGACATTGCTTGGCGGACGGCACCCTGAGAAGTCCCTCTCTGTGAGAGCGTACGGGTCGGTGGGAGGCATGTGGTAACAGCAGGCGGTCCCGTAAGTACCCAGGCCCTAAGCCATGGAGCGCTTTAAAGGTAGTAACCAACACCTTAAAGTGCACTCGAAAGGCCACAGGTAGCCAGTGCAGTCTGCGCAGGAGCGGTGTTATATGGGAGCTACGCGGAGCTCCTTCTATCACCCGCGCAGCTGCATTCTGGACTAACTGTAGCCTCCGAGTGCACTTCAAGGGGAGCCCCATGTAGAGAGCATTACAATAATCCAAGCGAGAGGTAACGAGCGCATGAGTGACCGTGCACAAGGCATCCCGATCAAGGAAGGGGTGCAACTGCAGAACCAGGCGAACCTGGTGGAAGGCCCCCCTGGAGACGGCTGTCAAATGATCTTCAAATGACAGCCGTTCATCCAGGAGGACACCTAAGTTGCGCACCCTATTCTTTGGGGCCAATAACTCGCCTCCAACAGTCAGCCGCGGCTGCAGCTGACTGAATCGGGGTGCCGGCATCCACAGCCACTCCGTCTTGGAGGGATTAAGCTTGAGCCTGTTTCTCCCCATCCAGACCCGTACGGCTTCCACACACCGGGACAGCACTTCAACAGCTTCAACAGCTTCATAATGCTACAGATGAAGCTCCATCTCTTTTGTACATGCATCACATACCTCTCTGGCTACACAGCTGCCTTACAGCAGATGGAAGCACCAAGTTAATCCTATGGTGTTGAAAAAATTAAGCAGGATTGGATTTCCTTGGTATGCTGTTTTATAGTGATTTTTTTTTTCTTATTCAGTGAAAAAATCTGAATTTATAATTTGGGAAAGGCTTCCAGTTAGGGTGCTTAGAGGCAAGTCTTTTGTTGTGTTGTTGCCCAATCCCATTCTCAAACTGTTTGATCATGGTAGGGAGAAGTCCGGTATTTTTGTCCATTTGAAACTTCCTCTTATTTTTCTCTAACTTCCATCTTTTATTTTACCAAAGATGGATGCCTTTTCCTCAGCATTTCATCTAAACGTGCCTTCCTGTGATTTTCAAATCACTGCTTCTTGACTAATCTTTCTTTCTTATAAAATAAACATGTTAATAATACTTGAACAGGAATAGATAATTATCAGCACAAGCTGTACCTTAACTCTTTCTTTCCTCAGAAAAAATGCTGTAGCATGCAGAACATCTGCTGCATGAGTGGAGTTATGGTAAGAATTGGAGGAGTGGTAGTTTGCTTCAATCACTTGGAACCATGAGCGCAGGGTGGATTCTGAACACTTTAAGAATTCACAGATGCCAAAACGGGAAAAAGTTTTCAAACCCAGGTAAACTAACGGCCTGGAACATAATAAGAGAGGAATGAAGAAACAAGGTCACTCAACAAAGAACTTCTTATGTTTATAGCAGGGGTGAAATCCAATTTTTTTTACTACCGGTTCTGTGGGTTTGGCTTTGTGGGCGTGGCAGGGGAAAATCTTGGAAAATCTGGAAAATCTCTATTCCCTCCCCACTCCTGGGGAAAGGATATTGCAAAATCTGCATTCCCAACCTACTCTGGGGCCAGTCAGAGGTGGTATTTGCCAGTTCTCCGAACTACTTAAAATTTCCACTACCAGTTCTCCAGAACCTGTCAGAACCTGTGGAATTTCACCCCTGGTTTATAGACTTTGATTACTGATAGTTTAACTTTATTAGATAAATTACAGGTAGGTCTCGACTTCCAACAGTTTAGTGACCATTTGAAGTTACAATGGCACTGAAAAAAGTGACTTATGACTGCTTTTCACAGTTAGACTGTTGCACCATTTCCATGGTCACATGATCACAATTCAGGTGTTTTGGCAAGTGAATTGACTCATATTTATGATGGTTGCAGTGTCCTGGGGTCATGTAATCACATTTTGTAATCTTCTGACAAGCAGTCAGTAGGGAAGCCTGACTCATTTAACAACTAACTGTTACTAACTTAACAACTGAAGTGATTCACTTAAGAAAGATCATAAAATGGACCAAAACTCACTTAACAACTGTCTCACTTAGTGACATAAATGTTAGGCTCAATTGCATTCCCAACCTACTCTGGGGCCAGTCAGAGGTGGTATTTGCCAGTTCTCCGAACTACTTAAAATTTCCACTACCAGTTCTCCAGAACCTGTCAGAACCTGTGGACTACCTGTATACCACCATTCCTGCTTCATTATAAATAGAGGTACAGGGTCCCATTTCCCCAAAGATGGAGGGGCCGGAATAGCTCAGGCTGGTAAAGCCTGTTATTAAGAACACAAAGCCTGCAATTACTGCAGGTTCGAGCCCGGCCCAAGGTTGACTCAGCCTTCCATCCTTTATAAGGTAGGTAAAATGAGGACCCAGATTGTTGGGGGGGCAATAAGTTGACTTTGTAAAAATATACAAATAGAATGAGACTATTGCCTTATACGCTGTAAGCCGCCCTGAGTCTTCGGAGAAGGGCGGGGTATAAATGTAAACAACAACAACAAAAAAAGATAAGCAACTAAATGACAGCTGAAAGAAATTAGAGAAGGGAGACTAAAGGAAAGAAATAAAGGCCCAACTTCCACATTATCTGAAATGTAAGTTCAGTGTGTCCAGTTTGTATCTGACAGGAAAGGAATCTTTGGAATTTCAGATGAGAGGATTAGAAAAACAGCAAATGCCACATTAACAACATATAATCAAAGGTACCCAAAATTCATGTTCAATGAAATGAGGCTTAAAGAGGGAAGGGTAATAAAGAAATACTCTTAAATATTTTGCAGCTTAGTTTAAATTTCTTCATGAAATGAGAGGATATTGAGGTACAATTTAGCAGAAGAAATATGATTCTTTGTAGTTCTATCCATAAAAGTCACAAGTGATCGAAACATGCTAAATCTTGGTTTAATCTATAGATTTCAAAGGAATTGGCCATGAATTTCAATGGGAATAGTTTTAAAAGACAGATTAAGCACAGCAACACTGAACAGTCTGCTTAGCAGCTATTCTATCCTTTCTGATAAAAAATCCATCTAAAATGTTTATGATGAATATAACATTTATTATGAAACTTCTTGCAACTTACATATGAAAGGAAATAGTTATATTTTTAAAACTATAATATAAAGATTGTATTAAAAAGACTGGATTTTGGAAACTAAGATAGCATTAAAGAAAATTACTTTTAAACTATTTATTTGAAAATATATAGTTTCAGCATAGTATTTTAGGGAAAGTTTCATTTTAAAAAAAGCTTCTGTATTTTAGGAAAGCTGTGAATGACAATAAATGCTATTTTGTACCACCCTAAGTACTGTCTGCCCAGAATACCACATTGTTAACCAGACAATAAAATATATGTAACTATGATATATACATTTCTATAAAATAATAAAATGATTAGATGGAATTAAAAAGGCTATTTTTAATATATTTAAAATTTACAAACCACTTGCATCAAATCTAGAAGCACAGAAAGAAAAATGTATCATTCACAGGTTTTACTCCAGAGTTAGGTGACTGTCATGACCCTATTGATTCCTAGTTTGGAGGAGGAGGAAGAGTTGGAACTCGGGCATTTCCTGTGGAACGTCCGGCTGTTCCAGGCCCCTCCGGCATTGTAGAAAGTGATCAACTGGATGGGGAGCCACCTGCCTTCACAAACGCAGGGGAGGATTGGCTACAGATGGGCAGCGGCAATGAGGAATGCTGAGGGGAATAAAATCCCCTCTGACAAGGAAAAGCTGCCTCCCCACCTGATTCACGGTCGGTCGTGGAGAGTGGAGCCAAGGGAAGCTCAGAGAAGGTCTGCAAAGCTGCCCTTTGAGGAAGCTGCCCTGCCCCTCTTCACAAGGAACACTTGGCTCGGAGTGATTTGACTAGAGACCGGGGAAGGTGTATTTGTCAGGAACAACCATTTTGGAAACCTTGACTCATGGACTTTGACTTGTGTTTCAGCATTTGGATTTTCATACATTGCTTTATGGACACTGACTTTGGATTGTAGTTTATGGACCTTGTTTTGCAAACAGTGCGCCTGGTTTGTGGACCAACTTTCTTCCTGTTTGGGGGCTTGGTTCTGGTGACCAGGGACCCAGCTGGTGGAACTAGGTTACATTGACTGTTGGTGGTTGTTTTGTGAGGGAAAGTGGAGTGGAGTTTTACCAACACCCCTGGAGGGCCTTCTGTTGTGGTTTAGTGGTACCATAAAAGACTTTATCGATGCCTGCATTTGCCTAGGCGACCTTCGACAGCACAGTGACACAGCTAAACCAATTATAAATAAGCCACACAAATTTCATTTATGACAAAACTGCAACTGCCTGCAACTTCTATTTTTATCCATCTAATGAGCACAGGTGTAAAGCTTGCCTTTTATTTGTAACAGCTTCCAGTTCAAAAATGTTGAAGTCCCAGCTCTCTTCATTATCCAATAAGTGTGCAATGCAGGGTGGGGCATCACTGATGGTGACTGGCACTGATTGGCTCTGGTTCTTATCTGTAGAAATGGGGAACAGGCAGGTTATGAATCTATAAGCATGTACCCAATTGAAGAACCCTTAATAAAAAGAAAGACTCAAGGCTAAGCTGGAGCTGTTAGCAAGTTTAAACAGGGAGAAGCCCCATGTCTGTGGAAAGACATGGGTGTAAAATGGGGCTGCTGGAAAGGAGCCTTACCTTCTTATATTCTTATATTCAATGTTGTATCATCTTACCCATTTGCTGATGAAAAGAAGCAACCCTGAAAAGATACTGGGGCGAGATACGTCCTAGGCTTGGAGAGATTCCTGCATTGACCTTGCCTAAAGTATTTTTCCCTCCTTTCTTCTCCATCTTATGAAGCGGTTGAGGCATGGGTGAAACTCATTTACCTTTGCTACCGGTTCGCAAATGTGAGAGTGCGAGCGTGCTACGTTCGCGCGCACCTCCTCCATACATGCACAGAGCCTTCTGTGCATGCGGAGAGGGTCAAAAACAGGACGTGATGATGGGTGGGCAGAGCCTCTCACCACTGGCGCTACCAATTTTCCGGAGCCGGATAGAACCGGCTGAATTTCACCACTGGGTTGAGGCCTATCAGTGTTGGAGGCATTAGTGCAGCCACATTTAGTAGGTCATCTCAAAAAGTTAGATTGTGAACTTGAATGTGTGAGAACTTTTCAACATGTGAAAATGTAAAATCCACAGACTCCTTGATACTTTTTCAGTGCTGATGGTAGTGATCCCAGTGTTGCTTTAGTTATAGTCATAAGATACTAAGGAATAGGTAATAGGAAAGATGAGAAGGATAGTAATAGTAGTACAGCCTTATTACAGCCCTACTACGTGGTTTGACATCCTAGGGCAGTGATGGTTAATCTTTTTGGCACCGAATGCCGAAACTGGAGTGTGCCCACTTGCACCCTGGAATGCCGGAACCCAGAAGAGAGCAGCTGGCTGGTGCGCATGTGTGCGACGGCCAGCTGCTGTCTTCCAGGTTCTGGCACATGCATGCGCACCGAACCAGCTGGCTTTCTGAATTGATGCAAGAAGAACATTCTTTGTTGTGCTTTTTTATGAAGTTTTTGAAGTTAGGTGTCCATTTCAAGTCTTGAGATATTATAAAACCCAGAAACTTGAAGGCCTCTACTGTTGACATTGTGTTATCTAGTATTATAAGAGGTGATAGAATAGGGGGACTTCTCCTAAAATCTACTATCATCTCTACAGTTTTGAGTGTGTTCAATTCAAGATTGTTCCAGCTGCACCACAAGACCAGTTGTTCAATTTCCCATCTATTTGCAGACAAATAATAAATTACCCTATTTATAAATAATAAATTATCCCATCTATAATTAAAGGCAAAAAGCTTGCCAATGATTTGAATTAAGAAAATTTAAAATGAACTTGTTTTAATTAAATGCTGCAAGGGTGGGTTGTTAGTTTTTTTTTTGAGACTCTGAAAAGTTGAGGCTCTGGAAAGAGTTCAGAGAAGAGCAACAAAGATTATTAGGGGCTGGAGGCCAAAACATATGAGGAATGGTTGCAGGATTTTTTAAAAAAATTTACATTTATATCCTGCCCTTCTCCGAAGACTCAGGGCGGCTTACATTGTGTAAGGCAATAGTCTCATCCTATTTGTATATTTATATACAAAGTCAACTTATTGCCCCCCCCAACAATCTGGGTCCTCATTTTACCTACCTTATAAAAGATGGAAGGCTGAGTCAACCTTGGGCCTGGTGGGACTTGAGCCTGCAGTAATTGCAAGCAGCTGTGTTTTTAATAACAGGCTGTCTTACAGCTGAGCCACACCGTGGCCCTTTGGGTATATCTAGTCTGGTGAAAAGAAGGATGGGGGGGTGACACGATAGCAGTCTTTCAATATTTGAGGGCCACAAAGAAGAAGAAGTCAACCAATTTTCCAAAGCATCAGAAGGCAGGTCAAGAAGCAATGGGTGAAATCAATTTAATTAAGGAGAGAACCAACCTAGAATTAAGGAGAAATTTCCTGACAGTGAGAATAATTAACCAGTGGTAAGGTTTGCCTTCAGAAGTTGTGAGTGCTCCTTTACTCACAACTTGTAAGAAGAAATTGGACAGCCATTTGTCCAGAATGGTATAGGGTTCCCTTGAGCAGGGGATTGGACTAGAAAACCTCCAAAGTCCCTTCCAACTTTGTCATTCTGTTATTTCTTGTATTATAGCAAAACAAACTTAATGAATATTTTCTGTCTACTGCACTACAAGTAGTCTGGAATGATAAAAAGGGATAAACTTATCTTTCCAAATGTTGTGTGGAAACCTATTACATCTAAACTCTTTATGCACCAAATTCAATAGACAACTAATGAAATAAATTAAGATAATTAGTTTTGTATTCCTGATTTTTTTCAGCAAAAGCAATTTTTCTGCAATATTAACATGAACAAACGAATAAAAAGAGAGTTTAACATAGAAACTTACTTTTAGAAAATACATAATCATTTCCTGACAGTTTTTTCAAGCCATCCTGAAATAATGAAAAGAAGAAAAACATTCCATATACCAAAAAGATGAAATTATATTTTAATAAATATAATTTATTACAAATATTATAGTTAAACAGCAAGATATAGTTAAATAGGAATGACATTGCTAATAGATACTATATGAATATGAATGTTAAAAATAATTATAAAGTGTCTATATGTTTATATAAAATTTCTACATAATCTGCAAAAAATCACTGAAAATGCAGTGCAACCTGATTCCTATCCAAAATGTAATAAATACTGTTTTATTTCCTCAAGGTCTACTAAATGAGATACCCCAGGTTTTCGAGTAAAAATGAGAAGATAAGAACTAATCTCTTCTATCACACTTTCAACATTCATAAAAGTAAGATATGAGTTTACAGAATGTTCATCACAACCTCATCTCAGCTTATGAAAGGCTGTTTTTATGATTAATCTAGAAGAGGTCTCTCATGACAGGGGTCTCCAACCTTGGCAACTTTGAGACTTGTGGACTTCAACCGCCAGAATTCCTCAGCCAGCAAAGCTGGGAGTTGAAGTCCACAAGTCTTAAAGTTGGCAAGGTTGGAGATCCCTGTCTCATGACATTCTCTTCTCCTTATGGCCAAGAATCTAGAACTGTTTCTCCTGCATTGACTACAACTGCTTGCTTTTATACATTTCTTTTTAGTATGTTTTTAATGGTAGAGATCGGGTAGAAATCCAGCAGGTTCTGACATGTTCTGGAGAACTGGTAGCGGAAATTTTGAGCAGTTCGGAGAATTGTTACTGGAAATTTTGAGTTGTTTGGAAAACTGGCAAATGCCACCTTTGGCTGGCCCCAGAGTGGGGAGGGAATGGGGATTTTGCAGTATCCTTCCCCTGGAGTGGAGTGGGAATGGAGATTTTGCAGTATCCT